>NC_057797.1:614011090-614046600 GCF_018294505.1 Triticum aestivum
GGTGGGAGAGTCGCGACGCGGCGTGTGGGGCGGGGGCGCATGATCCGAGTGGATCAGGTGGGGCCCAGGTGCGGTTGGCGGGGGGAGATCTGTTTCGGGATCCGCGGTGACAGGGCTGGTAGGTGAGATCCGCATGCTGGGATTGTCTGTGGACGTGGGTGTTTGTGACATGCATGTGGGTGGCGTATATGGAAATACCGTTTCGTCGAAAATAACGTGCCGGGAAACTATAACACGGCGAGAGGTGAGATCGTAACAACGATATCCCTTGTGTTCGAGGGGGTAGCCCAAGAAAATACACCGAGACGAGCATGAGGATAGTTTATGGTCGGTGGTGGCATATAGGTTTGGAAAACACAAACAATCAAACACGCGGAGATGATCATACAAGGGATGGGAGTCGTGGAGAAGGTAGTATGGCGTATAGTCATTGATGGCACGGGAGGGCCTTCGGTTGAGAAGGTATGTGGCTGTGTGTAATGCTTCTACCCAGAATGGTGGTGTGAGGTGGGCTTGGAAAAGAAGGGAGCGGACGATATCATTGGTAGTGCGGATGAGTCGTTCGGATTTTCCATTTTGAGGCGAAGTGTGTGGGCAGGAGAAATGGTAGGCAATGCCGTTGGAGGAGAAGAAGGCACGAAGGGAAGAGTTGATGAACTCACCGCCATTGTCACATTGCATGCTTTTAATCACTACGCCAAATTGTGTATGAAAAAATGTAAAGAAACGTTGGAGAACGGTGGACGTGTCAAGTTTGTTACGTAAGGGAAACGACCAGGAGAAGTGAGTGTAATCGTCAAGAACAATTAAGTAGTATTGAAACCCAGAAAAGCTTACAACAGGCGAGGTCCACAAGTCGCAATGAATTAAATCAAAGGGAGCATAAGATTTATTTAGAGAGGAAGGAAAGGAAGCCTAGGTTGTCTACCCAGCTGACAAGCAGTACATGGAGTGTGCGGTGGCTTATTGCAAGTGCTAAGAAAATCTTTGGCTAATGAAGTAAAGGAGTGCGCGCCGGGATGCCCAAGCCGGTGATGCCATATGTCCGACATGGAAGTGGTGGCGGTGAAGGCAGTAGGCCATGGCGAGTTGCTGCCGAAGAGTGGGTATAGGCCATCGAAACTAGTGGAGATCAGGAGCACCTTCCGTGTTCGTAGGTCCTTCACAAGGAAACCAAATGGGTAAAACTCAATAGAACAAAAATTGTCACGAGTGAATTGCCTAACAGATATAAGATTGGTAACGATGGACGGAGAGACAAGTACATCATTCATGTTTAAAAGAAGAGGGAGCGAGAGTAGTAGAACCAGATGCAGTAATAGGAAGAGAATGACCATTGCCAACAAGTATAGAAGATGGAGTAGAATGATTTAAAGAAGAACTAGACGAGGTCAAGATACCTTGGTTGCCGGTGATGTGGGAGGAGGCGCCGCTCTCGAGGAACCATTCATTGGATGGGGTGGTGGCGTGGTGACCACCGTGACTGTAGGCGGCGTTCAGCATGGCGAAGTGGTCCCATGAGGGTGGCGGGGGAGGGTAGTACATCGCCGGCGAGTAGTGGGCGGCGGGAGGCGGGGCAGCCGTGTGCTGGACGGGGTAGGCATGCGCATGCGAGCCCGGGCGCGGCCCGAGGACGCCCGCCGCGTTGGGGGGCACCCAGCCGGAGCGCGGAGAGGGGAGAGCCATCCCATAGGGCGCGAAGTAGCCGGTGAAGGGCGCCATGGGACTGGGAGGAGCCGCAGACTGCCCACGCCCGTTGTAGTCGCCGCGGCCGCGGCCGTCGCGCCCACAACCACGCCCACGCCCGCGGTCTCTACCATCGCCTTGGCGGTCGCCGCGGCCACGGGCAGGGGGATGCGGCGAGGGGCCCGTGGGGTGCTCATGGCCACGATCACCGGAGCGGTCCCCGCGTGAACCACCGGTGCTCGAGCTGCTGCTCGTAGAAGAGCCCCCGTTGTGGAGGGCAAACACCGAGGCGCTTTCCTCAGCAGAGCGTTGCGCCATGGACTCCTCGGCCAGGGTGACGCGGGAGAGCACGACGTCGAACGGCAGGCCCTGATCGCCGAGAACCACACGGATGGTGTCGAGGCATTTGTCAAGGCCGTGAAGGAACTTGGTGGTGAGATCAACCTCGATGACGGCGTGCTCAATGTCGGCAAGGCCATCGGTAAGGAGTTTCATGCGACGTGCGTACTCCTAGACAGAGAGATCGCCCTGCTTGAGGTTGTGATATTGCCTGTTGAGGATCATGAACCGGGCAGCACGGTTGGAGAGGAAGTAATCACGGATCTTTGTCCAGATGGCAAACGTGGTGGCGGCGCTGACGACATGATCCACCATGGCGTCAGAGAGAGTGGCGTAGATCCAAAGGGCAACATGAGCATCAAGCTCTAGGTAGGCGGCATCGGCGTTGGGCGGCGGGGGATGCTCGATGAGATGAGTGACGCCGTAGCGAACG
This sequence comes from Triticum aestivum, assembly GCF_018294505.1. NCBI lineage: Eukaryota > Viridiplantae > Streptophyta > Magnoliopsida > Poales > Poaceae > Triticum > Triticum aestivum. The sequence goes on from NC_057797.1 coordinate 614,013,549, forward strand.
AGGACCATGAGGAAGAAAGACTTCCACTTATGATAGTTGTGGTCAGCAAGGTTGAGGAGGAATTTTATGTGGTTGGTGATGTGGTCACGGTAGATGGGGAGGAGAGATGCCGGGGTGGATGCCGGAGGGGGCGCTGGAGCGGTGGAGGAGAAGAGAGGGGCGAAGCGCGATCCAGAAGATGCGGAGGTGTCAGGTGAGTTCATACCGAAGACGAAGGAGGGAGAGGAGGCCGCGGTGGTGTCAGCGGCGGGCGCCGTGGAGGAGAGGGAGCCCGGCGAGGTGGTGGCGCTGGTGTTCGCGGAGGAGGGCGGCGAGGCCATGAGGAGGTCCTGGTGTTTGATACCAAGTTGGAGAGAATAATTGTTACCTTGATTACCTCAAATACAAAGTACAACACTTATACAAGGAAGGAGAGCACTCATGCCCTACAAAATAGGCACGCAGGCCCTGGCATGGTGCGATCCACAATTACAGGAGAGTTACAATAATAATCCCATTACACATGATGTACAAATATCTAACAATTGGGTGATTACTTGATGTGTTTGGTTCAACAAAGGGTTGATTCTCCAAACCAGAGCGTCCAGAAAAGAAGCAGGAGAAGGGAGAGGCCCGACCTGCATGCTTGCTTGCAACATAGAAGGGGGAAGTCCGGCCAGCATGGCTGCTCGCGATGGGATCGGGAGACGTCGGTGGCAAGCGTGGCTGCTAGCGACGGAGAATGGGAAGGTCCGACCAGAGTTGCTGCTAGTGAACTCGTGAGTCATGACAGAACAGAGGGAGGTCCTGCCGGTGCTGCCGCTCGTGGTAGGGATGGGGGGAGGTGGCGTCACTGCTCGTGGGGGGAAGGGGGGAGGTGGCGTCACTGCTCGTGGCAGGGAAGGGGGGAGGGGGTCCAGACGGCGTCGCTGCTCGCGGTAGAGAAGGGGAAAACCAGGCTGCCGAAGAGAGAGAGAGAGAGAGAGAGAGTCCTGGTGGAGGCGAGACTGACGAGCGGAGGAGGGCTTCGATCGAGCGTTTTCGGTTTCCGCGGGGTACATCCCGTTTTGGGCTTTATGAAGCGGTGTATCGGATTACGCAGCGATTGAAACCAGCCCAGCCCGTACCAAACGCTGGTAACGTATTCGCTAAGCGGTGTAATCGGAAGACGGTCGAAAATTGCCGAACCAAACGCGTCGTTTGTGTTTCATTTAAACGCTCTTATATTTCTTTGTTGTGGCATCACCAGTTACACATTATTTGAATATGTGGGTCTGATTTTAATGCCTTATTTGCGCTAACATTAAACTGGTAATTTTTGCTTCTCACTCGACAGTTAAACAAATGAGGGAGGTGTCAGAGCAAATTAGGGATCCTCGTGGGCATGATAATGTGAGTTAAACCAAACCTTGACGTGGTTCACTGTTGTGGTTGTTTGAAATGCTGCAGGTTACTGAATAGATCTTTGTTTGCAGGGCTTCAAGCAGTGATGCCGACTCCTAGGCGTACAATCCTGCTATCAGCGTTCCCGGTCATCTTATCCTAGTTTTGGATGCCATCCTCAAGTGGCCATTGTATAAAATCTGAATCCTCAAGTAGCATTATTCTACTCCTTGCCTGAGCCTCAGTTCTACAAATTTCTATGCTGGAACAAATTCCTATGTGGCCTGCCGGAACAAATTCTAGTGAGGTATTCTCCTTGGCTAGCCTCAGTTCTTCAAATTTATGTCCTTGGCTGCCAAATCTATAACAGTGACTATGTTGATATCCAAGAAATATCATCGTGTTCATTTTGGAGTTTGTTCATCTGACCAGTTTAAATGTAGACGATTAGACATTTTTGGTTAGCATGCAAACAACCGTAGTACTTAATTACCTAAATTCCATACATTTAAGTGGGATTCTTCTATGGTTTTCAACCCCTCCTTTCACAAATCCATTCTCCCCACCCCACCTTTCTCCTACAGAGGTCGTTCTCCTGTTTTATTACTACTTCGTCGCACAATGTTAAGGATGCTATGGGTACACGAATAACATATCCAAAAAAACATGATCTTGAAGACACTTAGCATAGGAGTAGATTAGGGCATCTAGTGCTCTGTTCATCATACTACTGACCATACTTAGCATAGAAAGTTCTAAAACTTCCAAACTTAACTCATCAGAATCACAGACAGATTACCACAGGTCAGGTCTGAAGGACAGGCTAAACAACATGATATGCAAGACCAGCTCCTTGCAAGACAGATTACCACAGGTCAGGTCTGAAGGACAGGCTAAAACTTCCAAACTTAACTCATCAGAATCACAGACAGATTACCACAGGTCAGGTCTGAAGGGCAGGCTAAACAACATGATATGCAAAGCTCCTTGGCTTCCAGACTTAACAGTCATCAGAATCACAGACAGATTACCACAGGTCAGGTCTGAAGGACACGCTAAAACATGGACGAGCTACTTGGCCTGAAGACTGATGCTGGAGACCTCCTTACCTGAAGAACGAGCATACTTGAGCTTTATCTTCAAATGATTAACAATACAGCAAAATGGGATTAGCCTAAAGCAATACCTGAACCCTATGGCTGGAGAGCAGAAATGCGCATTCTAATGTGCAAATGGCCTTTAATGACAAAAATACAGTTGGGGTCCATCAATTCATCCCATTGGGTCAGATACAGATCATTTACTCCAAAGGGGATGCCTGTTGTAAATGTGTGTTCAAACGAGATACAGTCAACATACGCCCCATTTGGTCGTGTGTCCTCACAGAGAATGTGACACTCAGGATGGCTGGCTGCTCGGTTTGGGCACATAAAAACAAACCAAGTGAATTGGGAGTATTAGTATCAGCGTCAAACACGTAGCGACCATGTTTAGGGTCAATCCACCAAAGGCAAAAGCTTCAGAGTAAGCATTTGTTTTCCCAGGAGAAGTCATCCTAGAGCAGCGACCCAGTGATATATCCATGTATGCCACAACCTCAGGATGTGGAGCTGGCATAAGATAAGATAATGAGACGGGCCTCACAAGATAATCACGCTGCTCATACCTCCAGTAAGCAATTCTTCGAGATGAAGTAGCCTTGAAATGCATTGCATTAGATACAATATTGATCGCGTCAACAGGACTCGAAACTAGATTACAAGAGGTAAAATCAAGCAGAGCTTCTTCAGACAGGTGCGTGAACCGGATAAGAGAAACCACGATTCTCTGAAACACATCCTTTCTCTCTTCCTTATCAGAGTACTCTTTCTCCAGCCATTTCAGCAAAAAGGTAAATGCATAGTCTTCGTTGGGAAGAATAAGAGCACTGCTCTTAAAGATGGAAATCATAGCGGAGAGCCGCAACTGGAGCACGGCTTCCTCATGACTGAAAACCAAGAGAAAGATCAGAACTAATGGCTACTGATAAAGATCAGAGGTAATGTGTGCAAATACAAGAAATCACTAAGCATGAAGAAGAAACAACAAAGAAAAGGCAACCAATGCTCATACTGTTACTATCATGTAATGTTTGTTGACTTTCTAATCTAAGCCTGGTTATACCAAATTGTTAGCAGCTAATGATTTCAAACAATAAACTAAAAATGGAGCACAGGGTATACAGATAAATGGAGGGAGTATTACTTTATATAAAAAAAAGAATGTGGAACACTCATTTGATCTTACAAAACCTCACCCAATACAGAACAAAGATACAAAGATTGAGAACAAAGTAATAACACACCCTCCGTCCCATAATACTCCCTCCGTACCAAAGAGATTACATCATCTTATTTACCACAAGTATAGCTTCAGATCAAATATATCTGAATAAAACTAACTATCCTTACATTCATTTTCTCAAGCTTTTTGTATAAAATTTCTATGTGGATCACAGATAAACGCTATTCACATCAAATATTATCTACTGAACCCGAGTTGAACCTGACAAGAATCTGTAAATGCCACAAAGATGTTTGATGACAGGAGGCCCAAGGCTACAAAACATATCATAAGAACATCTAACAATTCATGTTCGATGAGCCTTAAGTTCACAAACATGGCAATGAAACCTTTTAAAAAGGTGCTACAACAGAGTCTGAAATGAAAAATAAGAGCATAAGAATTAACACTAACAGAGTGTTTCCACACCAACATTACCAAACCTAACCTAACACATAAATATGAAAATGTCATAACTAAGAACCCGCCACAAGAGATAAATACCAATCTCATGAGTAATAAGAGAGCATCTCAGTTAATTAAATCAAGAGATCCGGATATGGAGGTTAAATACCTTAACAGATCTTTGTATGTATTGGCCACAAAATCAGCACAAGCAGTATGAACAGGACCAAGAATTTCATTCAGTTCTACCTTCTCAGAAGTGAACTCCAAATAAAGAAGGGCAATTTCAAGAGTCAGCGGGGACTGCAGCATCAGAGTTTTACAGTGCTTGATTGCTCCAATCACCTCAAACTTATCAGCAGTGACCACAATATCAAGTAACCTTTGTGGATCAGTCTTATTGAAAAACATGTCCTTGTAGATGAAATGAATAATTTCCTCAAAAGGCTCCAACTCTGAAAAATATTAAAGATGGCAGGAAACAAAATTAAGATTGAAATTCAATACACAACTGTAAGTAAACCAATTTATAATAGACAATCTTTCCCTACTAATAAACCAGCGATCGCTTCTGCTCGTCCGTCATTGGTCATTTTGCAAAAAAGTCCCCCTGTTTCTTAGGAATTAACCCATGGTCCTACTTAAATCTGGATAACGTTTCGTTTTTTGCAAAAAACACCCTGCCTCCACTGAACCGCCGTGAATGCCCCGCCGCTTGCCGCCGGCGCTGACTCCGCAGAAGCCAAGGCAGGAGATGCGTCGCGGCGGGCGTATGCGCCGCCCGAGCCCAGGAATGGGGCGAGGCACGCCATGCGTTGGGTGCCTGCGAGAGAAGTGAGAGATGAGCGGGAGAGAAAAGGGAGGACGGGAGAAAGGAGATGGAAGGCCAGAGGGAGAGAGAAGAGAGCGGTGAGGTGCGGCGGCGGTCCTGCTGTTGGTGCTGCTCGCCGGTGGCGAGCCGGCCATCAGCGCGAGGAGGTGAGCTAGAGGGTGGATGTGCCGGTCGTAGGGGAGGAGGGCGCCAACGGCCGGCGAACTCCAGCCGCCAGGCTCCCTGCATGCTCCGTGCATGACCTGGGAAGGGGAAAAGAAAGAATTGAGAGGAAGAAGGAGAAAGCAGGGAGAAGGAGAGTGTTATGGGGCTGCGTGCGCGAGTACACGGGAGGTGGATCGGGTGCTGAGCGGAGGAGGACGGAGGCTTGTTGGTGGCCTCGATCTGCTCTGGATCGCGCTGCGCTGCACGGTGGGAGGGGGGCTAGCAACAGCAGCGGCCGTTGAGGGAGGGAGGGTGCTGCGTGGTAGTTTCAGAGAGATGGGGAGAGAAGATAGGAAAGGAATCGGGGATGGGGGAGAGAAGAGGACGATAACTGCTGAAACGATAAGGTTGGAGGTTAGCGGTGAGCGGCTGAGACGAGGACGAGGATGAGAATAGCGGTGCCGTGGGGCCAGACGACATGCGTCGCCTGCTCGAGATGGCTACTTTGTCTACAGCTGGATATAGGACACCCGAGCAGGCTTGAGTGGACACGGGAGCACTCGCCGAAATAGGACTAAATTAGCCATCAAATCGTTCGATTCTGGGCGTGCACATCTGATTACTTTTCTGTATCAACGTACACATGCCGGGTTTGGTTTTACTTTTTTTTCCTTATTGAAGATTTGCATTTGTTTCTGTTTTTGACTGACTGCATAGATCAGGACACACACGACTGAAACATACTCCCTCCGTCCGGAAATACTTGTCCTATAAATGGATAAAATGGATGTATCTATAACTAAAATAAGTCTAGATACAACCATTTCCGAGACAAGTATTTTCGGACGGAGGGAGTATATGCCTAGACGTCCAATGAAATAAATACATAAATTATCTCTAGCCACTGATTCCGATTTATACAAGTGCATAATAAAACATAGGCGCAAAACATAGGCAATTACATATCATGGCTACAAAGTCTTCAATTGTTCTCAATAAAGTTGTTATTCCAAATCAGGAAGAATATGCCATGCTTGATGTCCCTGAAGAAGTTGTTTTCTAGAGAAATCCCTGAAGATGGTTATGTTGAAGGTGGTATGGAGGAACGAGGCAACCAGCTTATACATCCTTTCGACCCGAACATTGATGCTATGAAGAAAAAAGAATCAGATAAAATTACTTTGAAAGAGATGCATATATGATATTTTTATTTTCTGATATCATTGCAATGGTTAATCTATCAGTGTGGTATGCTTAGTCACTAGGCATCGACAAAACGCTCTATAATGTTGTACTGTAGTCAGACAAAAAACATGATGAATATAGAAGTGCTCTTACTTTAGTATCATTTTTTGCTTTCTAAATTGCTTCAAGGAAAAACTTGATCAATAGTCTAGCATGGAAACAGCACATACATTCTCATGCTTATGTTCAACATAATTATATTTATTTATAAGTAGCTACATATGCTCTATTTATGATGCAAATTTTATATTCGATATTTAATCAACATCATCTTCATATAGTATACAAAACTCTCATGCAGGCAAGCAATTTGGATGACAATCTCGAGTCATGGATCCCAACGAATAAAAAAGAAAAAAATATAGAGCAGTATGTATGAACGACCAGTGAAGAAAAACAAAAAAAGCATCATGAAGCGTATGAACCAAACAAAAGAATTAAAGATTCAACCCAGTTGCCAAAAGAATCACTGTTCAAGATATCTTCCGACATTCCGATAAATCGCCCGGTTTATCGCTTACCGGTGTCTGGCCGATAAGATAAATCGGCTGATAAATGAGCCGATATAGCGATAAATCGGTCGATATGTCGATAAACTAGCCGATTTACCCCTTATCATGGGTCGATCGATAAGTTCACGATAAGCGATATCCCAAACATTAAAATACACACAAGGGAAGAAGAAATATGCAAACGTTAAGCCAACACAGAAGATAAAAAAGTGCGCATGGGAAAGGTAGAAATACACAAATATGCAACCAGGACAAAAAAACCTAGAATAGAGCAAATTATAGCTAACCGTGAATTGAGGCGCAACACACTAAACAAAGATTCAATTGCGATGAAGAATCATGCATATATCATCACAGAACAGGAAGTTAATACATCTATACGACTAGGACTGCATGGTTAGCACACACACAACATCCTTAGACGCTAGGCGAAGTATACGACATTATCATTGTGTGATATCAGTAACTCAACGTAAGTGTTGTGTCTGTGATTTTTTATTATCAGCACAATGATTAATTTACAGGTGAGATATGCATTGTCACTATATATTGACGGTCTAATGTACAATATCATATAGAAGTCAGGCAAAAACATCTTGTGCACCCTTACTTCAAAAATCCTTTGGATTAGTAACTGAACTCTTGGAGAATTTGCTTCCAAGTCGAGAAAATGCACTCGACGAAAGTCCTCCATGCACCCCTCTCTTCAAACACTGCCCCTCTACCCCGTAGCAACGCACGGGCATGTTTCCTAGTATTAGTAAATTGAATAACCTTCTGAATGTAAGTTCACAAGAACAACTTCATTTCCTGTCTCTTTCATTCCATTTGTAAAAAGCTGAAAAGACAAAAGCTGTAAGCAAGATGGAAAATAAGCACATGAGCAAAAATGAAATCATATGACTGTGATAATGGCCTATACCTTGATAAAGTAGTGACTTTCGGCAGCTAGGATAATGGAGCTAACACGGATATCTTTCACACCATCCTGTCAGGTGCAACATAAGTTAGCAGCAAATATAAACCTAACATAGCAAGAGCGCACATAATAACCAAGAATAAATAATAGTGCATTATACTCCTCATCTAAATTATAAAAAGTAGAAATTCAAATTCAAAATTATTTGCGGTTGAACAGTACATATCGTTTGCAGAAACATGAAATCGCAAAGTGATCAGCCTATCACCATAGTCAACAGCAATAAAGGATAGATTTGACTTAAAAATAAACACAGAGCAAAAATCAAATTTACATAGATTATGCCAACCTTGACAGACAATGTCAGCTGAGAGGAGGTCGAGGCACCATTTTCTGCATTGAAATGACATAAACGTAAACATAAGTAGCTGCAGCAAACCAACAACATATTTGAACAGAAACATATTTCCAGAAACAGCGGAGATGACATACCTAAACGTGCTTTTTTTCTGGAATCTGACAGAGCAGGCAGGGAGGGATCAACTTTCAGACGTAGGATCTTATCAGAATAGATAGCATTATTGTATGCAAACGCATACTTCCCAGTACCACCAGCTTTAGATGTTTCTTCCATTAAGCTATCTGAGGAACATGAAAAAAAATGATACATCAGCAAACTCATTGGTTTGTTGGAGCATAATCAGCACCTTCCTATCATTCAATAGATACATACAAATCAAAACTTCTGCAGTTCCATAACTAACCAGACAAGTACATCAAATTAAACTACAGTAGATCCTGAGCAATAACCGAAGTAACCCTAATATAATGTTTCAATCAACGAAACCCTACAGATCAGGACTTGACACCGCCTACCACCAGATAGGAACCCTAATAATCCGAGAAGAAGACGATCCCGAGCAATAACTTAAGTAACCCTAATATAATGTTTCAATCCACGAAACCTACAGATCGGGACTACCTCCTACCAGAACCCTAATAATCCGAGAAGGAGCCGTTGATCTGGAAACGTGAGATTGGAACTTACGAACGCGAAGCGGACGGAGGAATTGGAACTTACGAAGGCTAAGCGGACGGAGGAGCTTGGCGAGGCGCGGGAAGGGAGGCGGCCGGTGGAGTTCCGGCGGCCAGATCTTCTCGAGAGAGGCCGCTGGGTATTGGCTTGGTTGGAGCGGGAGGCGGCGGCGGGAGAGCAGGAACGATGCGGTTTTATATAGCGGTAAGGGTTTCGGCCGGATGCGTCGATTGGGTATTAAGGACTTTCAAATTTTGTTGATGTTTTTAAAAATGTTCAGAATTTTTGAAAAAATAATTGTCCAAAAATGTTCAGGAATTTCGAATTTTCTTCGTGTTTTATAAAACCTTCGGAATTATGAATATTATTCATTTTTCCAAAAGTTTTTCAGAATTTTCGGCTTTTGTTCACGTTTAAAAAAATGTTCAGCATATTGAAAATTATTCACTTTATCAAAAATTGTTCAGGATTTCTAAAATTTGTTCGTATTTAGGAAAAGGTTTGGAATTTGTAAAATTGTCTGGTTTTACAAAATATGTGCAAGTATTCAAAAATTGTTTGAACATTTCAAAATTGTTCGGTTCACATATTTGTTCACTCTTTCAACAACATTATGTATTTCAAAATTTGTTCACTTTTTCAGAAAATGTTCGAAACATTTGTAAAAATGTTCGTAATTCAAAAAATTGTGTTTACAAATTTGTTCTTGTTTATGAAAAATGTTCTGAAACTTTCAAAAACTGCTTCTAATTCTAATTCTTTTTGTATAATTCAAATACCATTTCGAAATGTTAAATTTTCCAAAAGAAAATGTTCGTGTTTCCTAAAATGTGTGCAATAATTGAAAAAATCTGTACACTACAGTAAATATGATGCTGCTGTTGACTTGTCATTAGCACACAGTTGGTGTGGTGGCTAACATGTTCCTCGCAGCTTCGCGGGCCTGAGATTCGAAACAGGGAGGCGTATTCTGCTAAAAAAAGGGAGGCGTAGGTAGATACTCCCTCCGTCCGCGAATAAGTGTATTTTTAGCTTTTGTCTTAAGTCAAAGTTTTAAAAGTTTGACCAACTATATATAAAAGAGTAATAAAATATATGACATGAAATTGGTATATTATGAAAGTACATTTTAAAATAGATCTAGTGATATTAATTTAGTGTCATAAATGCTAATACTTTCCCCTATAAAATTGATCAAAATTTTTAAATTTTGATCTAAAACAAAAGCTAGAAGTACACTTATTCGCGGACGGAGAGAGTAAGCCTTACAAAGAATGCACGGGGCACAGGTCAACTTGGGCAGCAGCGGCATCGAAAACTTGCTATTAGAAGGCCGATGACCGTATCCTCAGAAAAAAAGAAAAAAAAAAGGCTGATGACCGAGCTGGTTGGTTGGCGTACGTATGTAATCCTCCTGCCGCGAGGGACGCTGTGCGCAGATGGGCAGGAGATGCAGGCCATGGGAAATGGTTTTTTTTAACATAGTACAGACGCAAGCGTTCATATAAACACGCATATAGTCACCCCTATGAACGCATATACGCACATTCTATTCCTATGAGCACCTTCGAGAGACTGAGCCGGCATATCATTTTGAGATTTTACGAAGTCACTGTAGACGTCTCGTAGTCGATGAAAACGTCTCCTCCCACTGAAAGCGTATCGCCGGAATTCCTGAAATAAATCCAGGTTAAATGCGAACACCAGAATCTGAATCCTGGTGGGTTGGGAATATCATTATCCACCTAACCATCTCAATCAGAGGTTGGTTCGCAGCCATGGGAAATGGTTTCATGGGCAGTATGTATGTGCATGCGTGAGGAGATTATTGGCTTTCGTGAATGAGATGGATTGGAACAAACAAATCGATCCAGGATCAGGCCGAATTACACCGGCCGCCAGCTTTGCAGTTGTGATAAAAGCGAATGGTGGCGGCACCGTCAGTGACAGTACGGAGACTAGAAATACTAGCTCACAGGGTGAAGGAAGTGAGTCCTGGTGTGTTTGTCATCTTTGTTGAGAATGCATTAATTTCAAAAAAAAAAATTCTGCACACACATAAAATCTTGATGATGTATAGCAACGAGAGGGGAGAGTGTAGTCCACGTACCCTCGTAGACTGTAAGCGGAAGCGTAATGACAATGCGGTTGATGTAGTCGTATGTCTTTACGATCCGATCAATCCTAGTACCGAAAGTACGGCACCTCCACGGTCTGCACACGTTCGGCTCAGTGAAGTCCCACGAACTCTCGATCCAGCTGAGTGTCGATGGAGAGCTTCGTCAGCACGACGGCGTGATGATGGTGATGATGAAATTACCAGAGCATGGCTTCGCCTAAACACTGCAACGATATGACCAAGGTGGATTATGATGGAGGGGGGCACCACACACGGCTAAGAAATCAATGATCAACTTGTGTCTCTATGAGGTGCCCCCTCCCCCCGTATATAAAGGAGTGGAGGAGGGGGAGGGTCGGCCCTCTCTATGGCGCGCCCTAGGGGAGTCCTACTCCCACCCGGAGTAGGATTCCCCCCTTCCAAGTAGGAGTAGGAGAGGAAGGAACACTACTAGAAAAACGGCTATAGCTAATATGGACATTAATGACGCACCATGTACGTGGTGCACCACTTCTATATACGAGTGGCGCACCAGATATAGATGCGCCATTATTGGCCATATTACTAATGGCGCACCTGGTTTGTGGTGCGCCATTACTAGTTTTGTCCTGGCCCCACACCCTTTCCAGACTTAGCAGTGACGCACCAGGGGATAGTGCGCCATTACTAGTTAATGGCGCATCGCACCCACGGTGCGCCACTACTAACATTTTTTTTTCAAAACTAGTAATGGCGCACCACACACCAGGTGCGCCATTAGTAACCCTGGTTACCAATGGCGCATTCTTAGGAGGTGCGCCATTGGTAACCGGAGAGCAGCTAGATATTTTTGACAGCCACTTACCACACTCACTTTTTCCACTTCATTCTCTCCACCTCTACCAAGCTTGGTCCCGACTGCCTCCTCCTCATTACCTCATTTGCACCATAGATTCACTCAAATTAAGTGGTTAAATTTCTTTTTTTGATAGGTAAGTAAGGGGAAAGCTTTCTTTATGTTCTAGATCTACTTTTCCCCCCTCCAACAACGTACACACTTTTTATGGCCTAGATCTACGTATGTTTGTGCTGTTGCATATGTTTGTGTTTGCGGGTACCGATATTTGAAATGCGATAGTTGCCAATATTTTGCCAAAATGTTGATTCATTTCCGTTTCGGCGAGAATTTGGCACTATGCATTCTTTTTGGTCCTATTTTTAGGCAAAGTCATGCCAATTTTTTTTGGTTCTAAAATATCGTTTTGCTCTACCCCGCAGGCGACCATGGTCCGCATGATGACCGAAGGCATCGTGAATAGGTTTTTGAGCTTCGCGAAGGCCGAGATGCTTCAAAAGAACGAGATGAAGATAAGATGCTCGTGTCGAAGATGCAAGCTGAAGAGCCTTATGGACCCGGATTCCAGACAGGTGCGGGACCACCTACTCGTGTGTGGTTTCATGGATGGCTATCGGTGGCAAGGTGATGAAGATGATTATGAAGTCGTACATGGGGGCCGGGCAAGAAATAAGGAAGGGCAGCAAGACAATAGCGGCGAGGGCGGGCAAGAAGACGAAGAATCTCCAAGACACGATCACGAAGTAGATGCAGGACACAGTCATCATGTAGAAGATGCCGGACATGATGATGAGGAAGATCAAGATGAAGGGCATGATCATGAAGATGAAGATGTCGGAGCAGACAACGATGGACCATCGATGGGCTGGGTGCAGGACCCTCATATTCAAGAGCTGCTTCTCAAGCAGACGTGTAACGCAAGAGCTGCCGCCCGAGAGAAAGCCAAGCTGGATCAACTGGAGATAGACGCGGTTACTCCATTGTATGAAGGATGCAGGCCCGAGGATACCCACATGAAAGTAACGCTCATGGCTCTAGAGATGAAGGTAAAACACAAAATGACCGACGCATGCTTCGAGGAGAACATGTCATTTTGGCACGAACGTCTTCCCAAGGGGAACAAGTGCCCGACCAGTTTCGAGGAGGCGAAGAAAATTGTGTGTCCTCTAGATTTACCGCACATGAAATACCATGTGTGCATGAGCGATTGCATCATTTATCGGGACGAGCACGCGGAGTCTACCATATGTCCGGTGTGCGGCGTCACTCAATACAAGAAGAGGAAGAAAGCTCCTCGAAAAGTGGTGTGGTACTTTCCGATCACTCCTCGTCTGCAGTGGTATTTCACGGACCCTAAGCTAGCAAAGCTCCTGCATTGGCACGCGGATAGGAAGGAGAAGAAGCGAGAAGATGACGGAAATGATCCGGAGATAAATAAAAAAGACAAGATGCTGAGTCACCCTAAGGATGCGAGCCAGTGGCAAGCGTTGATCTTCGAACAACCAGAATTTGGGGACGATCCAAGGAACATCGTGCTGGGCGCGAGCACCGATGGAGTTAATCCGTTTGGCAGCCAAAGAAGCACACATAGCACCTGGCCTGTGTTTGTGTGGATGTACAACCTTCCCCCCTAGATGTGCATGAAGAGGAAGTACATTCACATGGGTATGCTAATTGAAGGGCCGAAACAACCAGCGAACGACATCAATCTGTATCTGGGGCTGCTGAAAGGGCCGAAACAACCAGCGAACGACATTCCCTATGAGAGCCGCACTGCTCACGACAGTGCACGACTATCTCGGTTATGGATATGTCGCGGGGCAGGTGGTCCACAGATTTTGTGCATGCGTCAGGTGCATGGATGACACAACGTATCGCTAGCTAGATAGAATTCTCGGGTCTTTGAAAACCGTTTTCATGGGACATCGAAGGTGGCTTAGCGACGATGACTCATGGAGAAAACGCAAGGATCTGTTCGATGGTGAAACCGAACCCCGAAGACCCCCGCGTACGAGGAGCGGCGAGGAAATAGACGAGTTGTTGAAAAATTGGAAAGAGTGCCCACCGCCGGGAAAGAAGTGAAAGGCGCCAGAGCCGCCGCTGAAGGTATGGAAAACGAGGTCTATTTTTTGAGACTTGCCGTACTGGAAGATCCTCCGTGTGCCTCACAGCCTTGATGCCATGCATATCACGAAAAACATGTGCGAGAGTCTGCTTGGTACCCTGCTCAACATGCCAGAGAGGAACAAAGATGGGCCGAAAGTAAGGGCAAACTTGCAATCAATGGGCATCAGGGAGGAGCTTCATGCAAAACACCCTAATGATGATGATGATGAGGCGAAGGACACGGAAAGTCGTCGCAAAGGCAAAAAGGCCAAGAAGATCGAATATGACTGCCCTCCCGCGTGCTTCACTCTAAGTCGGAAGGAGATCGAGCAGTTTTTCACCTGCCTTGTAGGAGTAGAACTTCCTTACGGTTACGCGGGGAAGATAAGCAGATACCTAGAGTCAGCGAAGCAGAAGTTCAGCAGGATGAAGTCTCACGACTGTCACGTGCTGATGACGCAGATACTTCCAGTTGCAATCCATGGGATCATGGACGCGCACATCCGTGAAATGCTATTTGGCCTATGCAACTTTTTCGACGTCATCTCTCGGAAGTCCGTTGGGTGAGGCAACTCAGAAGGCTACTGGAAGAGATCATGGTGATACTATGCGAGCTTGAAATGTACTTCCCGCCGACATTCTTTGACGTTATGGTGCATCTGCTGGTCCATATCATGGAGGATATCATCCAACTCGGGCCGACGTTCCTGCACAGCATGATGCCGTTCGAAAGGATGAATGGTGTCATCAAAGGATACGTTCGCAACAGGGCACATCCAGTTGGAAGCATAGCCAAGGGCTTTCTGACCGAAGAGTGCATCTCCTACTGCACGAATTATCTAGGCATCGAGAACCCCGTTGGTCTGCCCGTCAACAGGCACCTCGGCAGGCTCGCTGGATAGGGTCACCGCGAGGGTCGCCGCGAAATGCATGCCGACTTCAAGGGTCGACTTGCCGACTTTGAAAGAGCAAACCTAGTCGCACTACAACACATAGACGTGGTCGATCCTTGGGTGGTAGAGCACAAAACCTTCATTGAGAAGACGTACAATGACCGAGGCCAACAGAGGATGGAAAGAGATATAATCAAAGAGCACAACTCATGTTTCACGCATTGGTTTAAGGACAAGCTTCTGTCGTACCCTTTACATGAGGATTCTTTCGCGGAAGAAAAACTCATATTCGCCTTGTCACAGGGCGCCGAGCACAACCTGATGATCTATGAGGCGTACGATATCAACGGCTACACATTCTACACCGAGGAAAAGGATATGAAGAGCGATTATCAGAACTCCGGGTAACGATGGAATCCTACACCGGTAACGACAAGGACAGATACTACGGAAGGATCGAGGAGATCTGGGAGCCGAGCTACGCTGGAGAGAAGGTCCTGATGTTCCGTGTCAGATGGGCCAAGAGCGTCCTAAAATAAGACCGGTATTTCACCACCATGGTTATACCCAAAGCCAAATCCAAGACCGCAGGTGCAAACGTCACCGCGAAAAATGAGCCATTGGTACTGGCTTCCCAAGTGGACTAATGCTTCTTCATTACCGACCCGTCAAATCCCAGTCGTGTTGTCGTGAGGAGAGGCAAAAGGAACATCATCAGAATGGATGGAGTCGCCAATGAGCAAGACTTCGACAAGTACGGCGACCCGAAGATGGAAGATGACGACGACGATGAAGTACCATACACCACAAGAAGAAGCAGGACCACCCTACCTAAAGGACGTCCGTTCAAGAGAAGATCAATTCAAGGGGTTCCAGGGGCTAAATTATTCAACCACGAGAAAGAAGGGCAAGAAGATTGTGAAAAGATAGCTAAGATCGAATCACGACGTGTCGTCCGCGTGTGTGTGTCAGTGGCAAGCTCAATTATTACATGCAACTAAATTATTACATGTATCACTTGATTTCAACCATGTCATCTAATTCTAAATCTTTGCACAATGGTTTTATCACTCCATTTGCATTTTCCTTTTCTTTTATCTCAAATCTTAAATTATTGCATGCAACTAAAAATAAAAAAGGTTAGTAATGGCGGACCAGGAGAAGGTGCGCCATTGCTATCACGGTGTTTCTGGCGCACCCCTAAAAGGTGCGCCATTGATATACCATCTTTTTATGGCGCACCCCTAAAAGGTGCGCCATTGCTAACCCTCCCCACTAAAATCCCCAATCCCCAATCCTCAATCTCATACCTCTCTCAGCCCTCGACCTGCTGCCCCCGACCTGTGCCGCCACCTCGACCCACTGCGCCGCTGCCCCTACCTACGCCGCCGCCCCGACCCACTGTGCCGCCGCCCCTACCTACGCCGCCGCCCCTACCTGCGCCTCCGCCCAGACCCACTGCGCCGCCCCGACCCACTGCGCTGCCGCATCTCCGACGCCTTCTTCTCCACCAACCCCTCCTTCTTCTCCACTCGGAGGGTTTCTCCCACTCGCGTGAGCACAGCGGAGGCACCCGTGCTCCTCTCGCGCGTCAGATCCCGTGTGCCGCCTCATCTTCATCACCGGCAAGCAGCACCTGCAGTCTCTGCCGCCTCGAGGTACACCGCCACGCGCGCGCTCCAGCCGGCTCTCCTTTCCTTCATCTCATTTCCCATGTTATCCGCCATAGGTCGCCACCTCACTTCTCTCTTTCCCATAGGTCACCGCCGTTGTGCAACCGAACCGCAGGAGCTCTCGCTCGACCTCATCGATGATACTGCTCTCCGGATCTGACCACCGCGAGCTGTTGCGAGCCGTCCTTGCGAGCTGCTGTGGGAGCATCGTGGGAAGGGTTTCTATTGCGCCGCGGCCACATCTCCAGCACGCGGCAGCGAGGCATTTTCCAGTGCCGGTCACATCTCTGACTGGGATTTTCCCATTTTCTCATCCGCTCGGTGAGCCGCTGACTTGCAACCATAATTGTTCCATCCAAATCTGCTTCTATAGTGTTTGTAGTGCTGCTATAGTGTTACAGTGTTATAGGCATAAAAAAAATCCCGAACTGCTGCTATAGTGTTGCTACAGAATGATTAAGCGCACCCAGACCGGTTTTAGGAGCTTAATGTCCATGTTTTAAGTTTTTTCTATTTGATATGCATGTTCATAGTGAATGCCGATTTTTGCAGCAACATTGATATTCTGAATCTCTACAGCAACATCGATATTCCGAATCTGTACATTTGGTCACATAGTGGAAGATGTAGTAGAACTACCAGTACCATTTGCATAAGAAGTAGTGCCATGAGATCATCCCTTTTTGGCAATTGCGACACCAGAATGGCCCATCATGTGGTGTCCTTGTCACTGGTTCCATTCGTTTGTTAGGGTGAAAGCTATTTACTTACAAAAATATCAATTTTGTTTAGAGAATTCAATCTATTACCCGCATCTTTGCTGCAACAATACATAATTGATCTTGTTACCACTATTTGCTTTCATGAGATATGAAGTACTAAAAAATGATGTTGTTATTTCCTGCTGAATATTCTCCTGTCTTCCCTTTGGGGGATTGTATGGCATAGGTTGTAGCTACGTGCCAGCTACAACTGAACTGAGGCTCCTTTAGTTCATTATTTTGTGCAGGGACAAATAGTTACCCCTTTCTCCTGAAATGTTGATTAATTTATGTTTCGGTTGAGAATGGGGCACTCCTAGGTCAAGAAAATTAGCAAAGGTCATGCCCAATTTTCTTGACCTAGAAGGTGCCCGATTCTCAACCGAAACGGAAATATTCCTCTAAATCTGAGAAGAATAGATACTACCCTGATCTCATCCAATAACTCTAGTAGCCTTTTTTTCCTATTTAGAGCGAACATGGCCGACAACGATGAGGCCGGCGGTTCGGGCAAGTCATTCTGGGAGCTGTCCTAGGAGATGGAGGAAGAACCTCACCGCTATGAGGACGCCGCGAAAGACACCAATCCCGACTACACAACCCCTAGTGGCATCGGGGATGACACCACTGATGGTGTCGCCGGGGGTGCCAGCACTGATGATGGCAGCAAACGCACAGATGGCAGCCAACCGAAGAGGCAACGAAGGGACCGGCGCCCGAACGTGCTCGGCACCATCAAGGAGGAATTTACTGAAGTGTCCTCCAGTGGGCATCCAACGACGCCCAAAGAATTAGTCAGTGGGTACGCGGGACAACTCGGGTGCATTCTCTGGGGCACCGTCTCGATCAACACCGAGAACCTAAGGCACCGTGACCGAGCGAACGCAACCTCCTCTTTACGAAGCTGCACGAACGATACAAGTTCCCCGGTGACTTCACAAACACACGCCTCTTAGGGAATAAAGTGAACAGTGCTGCCCTCACGAAGATGAGCACGGCCTGGCTACTTGGAGAGCCGCGGTGAAGAGAAGGATTCTAAGTGGTGATAGTTATGAGAAGATCAAGGAGACAAATCCTTCAATCTGCGAAGCTGACTACCTGGAGTTCAAGATCAAGTGCGAGAGCAATGCATTCACGGAATCAAGTCAGTGGGGGAGAGATATGCGGGACTTGAACTTAGGGGTCCACAAACTCGGTCCCGGCAGTTACAGAGTGGTGGAACATATATGGGACAAGGAGGACGCGGAGCGTGCCGAGCAAGGCCTATCGCCCCTCTTCGATAAATACCATGAAAAGCAGACCATGAACTATGTCAGGGCCCAGTACAAGGTGGACCCGATAACAAAGGAGCTTACCACGGATCTGAAGGTGAAGGCGCTTGAGCTTGTTCTGGTAAGGAATACACCCCCGCGTAATTAGCTCCATATGGTTGCATTCTAATTAATGAAGCCAAATTTCTAAATGGTTCATGTTCCTTCCGCAGGAAACTGTAAGCAGTAGCGCGGGGTCTCAGAGCTACCCATCTGCCCCTTGGGACAACACTTTAAATAGGGCGTTGAACGTAATGAAACACAAGGATAAGTTCAGTAAGCCATCGTCAGCTGGTCGTGTCGCCGGCAAAGGCTTGTCCACGAAATGGTCGGAATACTATAAGGCTGGGTGAAAGGAGAAAAAGACCAGCTCGGAAAGCTAGGAGCGCGAGGTTAAAGAACTCAAGGCACAAGAGGCGCGGATTCCTGAGATAGTCCAAGAGCAAGTGCGAGACCAAGTGGGAGCGACGATCACCGCCATTATGCCTACCTTGCTTGAGGGTCTGCGGGGGTGGATTGCGGGCGGCCAACAGGGCCCGCCCCTGATTCCCAGCTTCACGGGCAGCAACTCGCACAACGCGCCGACATTGGTGTCTCCAGCGAAGGCGGCATTGGTGTCTCCGGCGTCGGCGCCGGCATTGGCGCTTAATGCACCCGGGTGTGGGAAGAATACGCCGGCCGGCACCTCGGCAGCAAGTGGCCCCTCCGTCACTTGCACGCCCGCCGTTGGCGGTGCCTCAACATTAGCCGAGCTCGACGCCATCACGGTAACTAAGCCTCGGTCGATGACTTCATCTCCTTGCCTTTGATTGGGCATCCCTGACGCCCTACATGTTTTCGCAGGGTGCCGCCAACGTTCCATGCACTCTCCTGCACTTCATGGACGGCGAGTTGATTGCTGTCGCCAAGGCCAAAATCGTTGAACCGGGCAACCGCGTGTTCCACGGTAATCCGATGCCACCTACCGCGTATAGGGTTCAACTGGTTCGGGTGATGCGGGGCTGCGACGACTTGTTACCTCCGTATCGACCCCTGGGGCTGACGAAGATGATGTGATGACCCTCAGCGCCTGCTTAAACTGGTCCATGCTTTGGCCGAAGAGCCAGATTCGTTTGGGGGCGGGGGACACCACCCCACAGACAACACCGCCAGTCATGCCGGCGCCAAGCCATGGCAAGACCGCCGCAACGCTACCGCCGTCAGCTGATCCGGACATGCATATGGCACAGGATCCGGACGACGACGATGGTACATTTTCCAACATTGATAAGTACATGAACGAACATGGGTACAATGACGAATTCTTGGGGCCTCCTTCTCAAGAACCCAACAACCCTGGAAAAGACGATCGCGATCTTGCTGGTACCGCGAAGAAACCCAATTGCAACAGGCGTCGTCTGGCATTCAGTTCTTAGGAGACGCCTCCAGCTACCGCCTTCACCGAGACTCAAATAGCCGAGGTGCGGAATATTATCAGCCCCAACACACTCAAGAAGGTGGTCTCTGAGTAGAACTCGATCCCATTACAGCAGAAGAAGCAGAAGGGACAGAAAAGAAAAAATAACAAGGGTGCAAGCCAGCCGACATCGAGTACAATCCGTGCTCAGGACGGGCCACCAATACCTAAGGATATCTCGAGGAGGGTGCATGTGGCGGGTAGGCCGATGCTACCGACTAATCTACTCAGTGCTGCAACCGGTGCTATGCAGAGTCTGCATGACAGTGTTCTTTCTATGGAGAAGTGGCGTCTCTCCGAGAATGATGTGGCATACCCAGTTTTCATGGCCAAGGTGCCAGAGGGCAAGGGCTTTGTCGATAGCACCATCGGGCGTATGACCGTCCTACAGTTTGATGACATCTTCGCTATGTTTAACCTTCATCCGCTGCACTACACCTTCATTCGGCTATTTTCGCTCAGTATGGAGATGTGGATCATTAGAGACAAGACCCCGGACATTGTGATAGTCGACCCCTTCTACATGCGTGCCAAGATCTTGGGCAGTGCTGGGGACCGACAAGTCATGAGTTCATACCTTGAAGGCGTCATTCTGGCGAACCCAGATAAGGATAACTTCCTCGTGCCTTACTTTTCTGAGTAAGTCATCCCCTCACCGCCCCGTAACATATGATTTCTTAGATTTCGTTCATTCTTTTTTTCTAACATTCCGTGTTTTGTGCAGTGACACACATTGCACACTCATCCTCTTAAGCCCGAAATATTCCATGGCCACGTATTTCGACTCGGACCGCCAGTCGAAGAAAGACTACACAAATATCAAGAAAGTTCTTGATGATGCTCTCCCCGGATATGCCAAATCTGGAGGCACCTTCAGGAGGCCAATTTGTAGGTACAGCAAGCACGTGTTCACCAACGTAACAGCGTTCCCTTGCGTCAAGCAGCCACCTAGCAGTCAGAAGGATGCCTACTACACCCTCCATCACATGCGAGCGATCGTACATGACCATAATCACCTTATGCTACCAACTAATCTTAAAGATTGGGTTGCATGCTTGTCGGCAATCCAGGACGAGGACATCAGATAAGAATTCTTTCACATCCAGTCGGAGTTTGTGGAAATCATCTATCAAGATGCCCTTCGTACCTCGGGGCAGTTCTACCTCAAATATCAACCGTCCAATAGTGAAATAGAAACAACGCTACAAATGCAGGCTGACAACGACCGCACATTCATGACCATCACGAAAGACGGCGGCTTCATCCATGCTCCGGTCCCTGAGTCGAGTCGACTTTAATGAACTTGTATGTCTCTTTAGTTTGGATAGTCGTTCAACTTATATGTAATCGATGCTATTTATTAGTAGGACCATGAATCATGCTATTAATGTGTTGCTTTTCTCTTTTGATCCTTTCGTTGCATACTTATATATTGCTTATACATTATCTGTGAATTGCTACTAACGTTTTGTTTGTCTAGTGCATAGAGATGTCGTCGTATGTCGTGTACAAGGGTGAGGTTCTCGAAGTCTATGACGACTGGGAGGAGTGTCGGAGACAGGTTCACCGTTTCAGCGGTAACAGTTACAAAGGGTACACCACTAGGGCAGAGGCGGAAGCTAGATACGCGCGCTATCTAGCGGGAGAGAGGAGGGAGCGGAGGAGGAACCAGATGAATATCAGTTTCATCGCGATGATGCTCATTGTGACCGCAACCCTCTTCTATGCGATGGTAGTTTAGATATCGACTTGTAATGTGAAGACAAACTCGCTACTCGCGGTCTCGAGACTTGTAATGTTCTAACTTTATTCGATATTTTGAATTCGGAGACTAATATGATGAATTGTATTCGGAGACTAATCTTCTATTGTATTCGATAAATCTGCTGTTTATATGTTGTGATGTTTATATTCTGTGCTGTAATGTATTTTGTAACCTGTGCAAATATCAGAAAAGCAAAAAAAATCCTAATATTCATAGTAGTGGCGCACCATATTGCACTTTAGTGGCGCACAAAAATAAACACACCAGTGGCACATTATCTAAAAGTGTGCCATTAGTAACCCAGAGCACACGGTACACATGGCCCCTTGGAGTAACAGCAGTGGCGCACTTCTGGGCCTAGTAATGTCGCACTTTAGCTGCCCCATTAGTGTCTGGGATAGTAATGGCGCACCAGGTGGTGCGCCATTAATATTTATTAGTAGTGGCGTGATAATAGTGGCGCACCTATAGTGCGTCATTAATAGCCAAAATAGGTGCGCCACTAACAACCTTTTTTCTAGTAGTGGAAGGAGGAGAGAGGGAGGAAGGAAAGGGGGGCCGGCCCCCCTCCCAATTCGGATTGGGCTTGGGGGGGGGGCGCCCCCTCCTAGGTCGCCTCCTTCTCTCTCCCACTAAGGCCCAATAAGGCCCATACACTCCCCGGGGGTTCCGGTAACCTCCCGGTACTCCGGTAAATGCCCAAACTCACCCGGAACCATTCCGATGTCCAAACATAGCCATCCAATATATCGTTCTTTATGTCTCGACCATTTTGAGACTCCTCAACATGTCCGTGATCACATCCGGGACTTCAAACAACCTTCGGTACATCAAAACACATAAACTCATAATACCGATCGTCACAGAACGTTAAGCGTGCGGACCCTATGGGTTCGAGAACTATGTAGACATGACCAAGACTCATCTCCGGTCAATAACCAATAGCGGAACCTGGATGCTCATATTGGTTCCTACATATTCTATGAAGATCTTTAACGGTCAAACCGCATAACAACATAAGTTGTTTCCTTTGTCATCGGCATGTTACTTGCCCGAGATTCGATCGTTGGTATCTCAATACCTAGTTCAATCTCGTTACCGACAAGTCTCTTTACTCGTTCCATAATGTATCATCCTGCAACTAACTCATTAGTCACATTGCATGCAAGGCTTATAGTGATGTGCATTACCGAGAGGGCCCAAAGATACCTCTCCGACAATTGGAGTGACAAATCCTAATCTTGATCTATGCCAACTCAACAAGTACCATCGGAGACACCTGTAGAGCACCTTTATAATCACCCAGTTATGTTGTGACGTTTGGTAGCACACTAATTGTTCCTCTAGTATTCGGGAGTTGCATAATCTCATAGTCATAGGAACATGTATAAGTCATGAAGAAAGCAATAGCAACATAAATGATCAAGTGCTAAGCTAACGGAATGGGTCAAGTCAATCACATCATTCTCTAATGATGTGATCCCGTTAATCAAATGACAACTCATGTCTATGGCTAGGAAACTTAACCATCTTTGATTCAACGAGCTAGTCAAGTAGAGGCATACTAGTGACACTCTGTTTGTCTATGTATTCACACATGTACTAAGTTTCCGGTTAATACAATTCTAGCATGAATAATAAACATTTATCATGATATAAGTAAATATAAATAACAACTTTATTATTGCCTCTAGGGCATATTTCCTTCAATCTTTGCATCTCAATTTGCAGAGATCACGTCCCATTCCGCGTAGAGAAAACTAGGGTAAAGGATTGATGGGTGGACAGAGTAGTCGGAGGGTGCCGCCTAGCGTAGGGGCGGAGCTGGAGCAAATATTACCCGATGCACCACTTTAACAAGGAGTAAAATTTTCAAGCAACGATGTATTGAATAAGGGTGTGTTTCAAATATTATCGGATGCAATAGAAGGCGGTGACTAAAAACAGAATGTAACCATCAAAATGTTTACTATAATGATAAAAAAGAGGGAAGAAAATTACTTGAAATGGATGACTTGCATTTTCAAATTCCAGAATACATCATCCCACAGAAGGTACAATATATTGTTTAAATATATTATCCATTTCATCTACTGCAACACCACCTTGGGTCGAAACACTCCTACCTACCTGTGACTCCGAGGTACCCACACCACCATCTGATGCTTGATATCCTAGCAACAAATCACCCATTACCTTTCTAATTTTCTCCACTTCTGTAGTTGCATGTTCAAACCCATAGAGAGAGCCAAACAAAGCTTGCAACATATGAAGCTTATATCTTGGATCGAGGACTGTTGCCAGAGACATAATACCACACACTTCTTTCCAATACTTCTCAAACTTCGTCTTCATTTCCCCGGACATCTTTTGCAAAGGAACATGCTCACTAGTAGACCATTTTCGTATTGCTAGACGAATAGAAGATATTTTGGGGAAGAACAGATTTGTGGTAACATATTTAGTCCCTGAGAATAGTTCAGTGATCTCAAAAAAAAAACTTGTAGCCTATCACAAAGTTCTTTTGCAAATTTCCAATCTTCTACGGTTGAGCAACAGTTGAATAGGAGCTCACGTGTTCTTAGTTTCTCGAACACATCAGTGTATAGTAATGCAATGGATATAATTTTATATGTTGAATTCCACCTAGTCTTGCAATCCAAAAGCAACCTTCTAGAATAGTCAATGTTTAGAGTGTGTGCCATCTTTTCAAATTTCTCGTGCCTTTTAGGTGTGGCCTGCTAAAATGCAACACTATCGCGGACTCTAGCAATACCTTTCTCCATGACACTCATTCCATCTTTCACAATCAGATTAAGGATATGTGCCCAACAACACATATGCAGATACTTACCCTCCAACACAAGGGATTTAGTATCCAACTCATCTATCAAGATATCAATAGCCTTGTCATTAGTTGTGCAATTGTCAAGGGTAACTGTGGATAACTTCCTCTCTAGATTCCAATCAAGAAGACATTCGTGCAAAGCTTGACAAATAACTTCACCATTATGTGGGGCTGGTACATATGCAAACCTAATATACAATAAACATCCAGGTTCAGCTTCACAATCATTAACAAAATAGTTCAGATTCATAATGACACAAAAAAGCTTCGCTTTAACAAAACATACCTCAAATCAATAAAATGGGCTGTAACAACCATGTAGCATTTCTTTTGCTGGCCTGCAGTCCACAAGTCTGAGGTGACAGCTACTCGTTGTTTGAAATTTGCAAAATATTTCACCATCTTTTCCTTTTGGGCTGAATGCATAAGCAAGATATCCTTTCTAATGGTATTTCTGAAGGAAATATGCCCTAGAGGCAATAATAAAGTTGTTATTTATATTTCCTTATATCATGATAAATGTTTATTGTTCATGCTAGAACTGTATTAACCGGAAACTTAGTACATGTGTGAATACATAGACAAAACAGAGTGTCCCTAGTATGCCTCTACTTGACTAGCTCGTTAATCAAAGATGGTTATGTTTCCTGACCATAGACATGTGTTGTCATTTGATGAACGGGATCACATCATTAGATAATGATGTGATGGACAAGACCCATCCGTTTGCTTAGCATTATGATCGTTAAGTTTTATTGCTATTGCTTTCTTCATGACTTATACATGTTCCTCTAACTATGAGATTATGCAACTCCCCGAATACCGAAGGAATACCTTATGTGCTATCAAACATCACAATGTAACTGGGTGATTATAAAGATGCTCTACAGGTGTCTCCGAAGGTGTTTGTTGGGTTGGCATAGATCGAGATTAGGATTTGTCACTCCGTGTATCGGAGAGGTATCTTTGGGCCCTCTCGGTAATGCACATCACTATAAGCCTTGCAAGCAATGTGACTAATGAGTTAGTTGCGGGATGATGCATTACAGAAAGAGTAAAGAGACTTGCCGGTAACGAGATTGAACTAGGTATGATGATACCGATGATCGAATCTCGGGTAAGTAACATACCGATGACAAAGGGAACAACATATGTTGTTATGCGGTTTGACCGATAAAGATCTTCGTAGAATATGTAGGAGCCAATATGAGCACCATGTTCCGCTATTGGTTATTGACCGGAGATGTATCTCGGTCATGTCTACATAGTTCCCGAATCCGTAGGGTCCGCACGCTTAACGTTCGATGACGATTTGTATTATGAGTTATGTGATTTGATGTACCAAAGGTTGTTCGGAGTCCCGGATGAGATCACGGACATGACGAGGAGTCTCAAAATGGCTGAGACGTAAAAAACGATATATTGGAAGGCTATATTTGGACATCGAAAAGGTTCCAAGTGATTCGGGTATTTTTCAGAGTACATGGGAGTTACGGGAATTCGCCGGGGGAAGTAGTGGGCCTTAATGGGCCATACGGGAAAGGAGAAAAGGGCCTCAAGGGGTGGCCACGCGCCCCCCTATGGCAAGTCCGAATTGGACTAGGGAGGGGGCGGCGCCCCCCTCTCTTTCCTTCCCCCTCTCCTACTCCTTCCATCTCTCCTCTCTTGGAAAAGGAAGGGGACTCCAACTAGGATTGGGAATCCTAGTTGGTCTCCCCCTATAGGTGTGCCCCTCCTAGGCCGGCCTCCTCCTCCTCCCTCATTTATATACTTGGCCAACGGGGCACCCCAAGACACAACAGACAATCTCTTTGTTGTGTGCGGTGCCCCCCTCCACAGTTACACACCTCGGTCATATCGTCGTAGTGCTTAGGCGAAGCCCTATGCCGGTAACTTCATCAGCACCATCACCACGCTGTCGTGCTGACGGAACTCTCCCTTGGCCTCAACTAGATCAAGAGTTCGAGGGACGTCATCGAGCTGAACGTGTGCAGATCGCGGAGGTGTCATACGTTCGGTACTTGGATCGGTTGGATCGCGAAGACGTTCGACTACATCAACCGTGTTACTAAACGCTTCCGCTTTCGGTCTACGAGGGTACGTGGACACACTCTCCCTGCTCGTTGCTATGCTTCTCCTAGATAGATCTTGCGTGATCGTAGGATTTTTTTTTGAAATACTACGTTCCCCAACAGTGGTATCCGAGCCAGGTCTATGCGTAGATGTTATATGCACGAGTAGAACGCAAAGAATTGTGGGTGATAATAGTCATACTGCTTACCAGCATGTCATACTTTGATTCGGCGGTATTGTTGGATGAAGCGGCCCAGACCGACATTACATGATCGCGTTCATGAGACTGGTTCTACCGCCGTGCTTCGCACACATGTGGCTAGTGGGTGTCTGTTTCTCCAACTTTAGTTGAATCGAGTGTGACTACGCCTGGTCCTTGTTGAAGGTTAAACCAACAAACTTGACGAAAAATCGTTGTCGTTTTAATGCGTAGGTAAGAACGGTTCTTGCTAAGCCCGTAGCAGCCACGTAAAACTTACAACAACAAAGTAGAGGACGTCTAGCTTGTTTTTGCAGGGCTTGCTGTGATGTGATATGGTCAAGACGTGATGATATATAATTTGTTGTATGAGATGATCATGTTTTGTAATAGTTATCGGCAACTAGCAGGAGCCATATGGTTGTCTCTTTATTGTACGAAATGCAATCACCATGTAATTGCTTTAATTTATCACTAAGCGGTAGCGATAGTCGTAGAAGCAATAGTTAGTGAGACGACAATGATACTCTGATGGAGATCAAGGTGTCAAGCCGGTGACGATGGTGATCATGATGGTGCTTTGGAGATGGAGATCAAAGGCACAAGATGATGATGGCCATATCATATCACTTATTTTTATTGCATGTGATGTTTATCCTTAATGCATCTTATTTTTCTTAGTATGGCGGTAGCATTATAAGATGATCCCTCACTAAATTTCAAGATATAAGTGTTCTCCCTGAGTATGCACCGTTGCTACAGTTCTTCGTGCCGAGACACCACGTGATGATCGGGTGTGATAAGCTCTACGTTCACATACAACGGGTGCAAGCCAGTTTTGCACACGTAGAATACTCGGGTTAAACTTGACGAGCCTAGCATATGCAGATATGGCCTCGGAACACTGAGACCGAAAGGTCGAGCGTGAATCATATAGTAGATATGATCAACATAGTGATGTTCACCATTGAAAACTACTCCATCTCACGTGATGATCGGACATGGTTTAGTTGATTTGGATCACGTGATCACTTAGATGATTAGAGGGATGTCTATCTAAGTGGGAGTTCTTAAGTAATATGATTAATGAACTTTAATTTATCATGAACTTAGTCCTGATAGTATTTGCATAACTATGTTGTAGATCAATAGCTCATGATGTAGCTCCCCGTTTACTTTTGATATGTTCCTAGAGAAAAACTATGTTGAAAGATGATAGTAGCAATGATGCGGACTAGGTCCATGATCTGAGGATTATTCTCATTGCTGCACAGAAGAATTATGTCCTTAATGCACCGCTAGGTGACGGACCTATTGCAGGAGCTGATGCAGATGTTATGAACGTTTGGCAAAGCTCGATATGATGACTACTTGATAGTTTAGTGCACCATGCATTATGGCTTAGAACCGGGACTTCAAAAACGTTTTGAACACCACAGAACATATAAGATGT
Organism: Triticum aestivum; assembly: GCF_018294505.1. Classification (NCBI taxonomy): domain Eukaryota; kingdom Viridiplantae; phylum Streptophyta; class Magnoliopsida; order Poales; family Poaceae; genus Triticum; species Triticum aestivum. Next base: position 614,041,817 of record NC_057797.1, read on the forward strand.
TCCAAGAGCTAAAATTTGTATTTCAGACTCATGCCCGAGTCGAGAGGTATGAGACCCCTGACAAGTATTTTGCCTACAAGATGGAGGAGAATAGCTCAACCAATGAGCATGTGCTCAGAATATCCGAGTACTACAATCGCTTGAATCGAGTGGGAGTTAATCTTCCAGATAAGATAGTGATTGATAGAGTTCTCTAGTCACTATCACCAAGTTACTGGAACTTCGTGATGAACTATAATATGCAAGGGATGACGAAAACAATTCCCGAGCTCTTCATGATGCTGAAATCGACGAAGATAGAAATCAAGAATAGTATTAAATGTTGATGATTGACAAGACCACTAGTTTCAAGTAAAAGGGCAAGGGAAAGAAAGGGAACTTCAAGAAGAATCACAAGCAAGTTGCCACTCCCATGAAGAAGCCCAAAGCTAGACCCAAGCCTGAAACTGAGTGCTTCTACTACAAAGGAAATGGTCACTGAAACGTCCATTTTGCATCATGCTTTTATGTTGATATTTATTGCATAATGGGCTGTTATTACACATTATGTCACAATACTTATGCCTATTCTCTCTTATTTTACAAGGTTACCCGAAGAGGGAGAATGCCGACAGTTGGAATTCTGGGCTGGAAAAGGAGCATATATTAGAGACCTATTCTGCACAACTCCAAGAGTCATGAAACTCCACAAAAGTCATTTTGGAATATATTAAAAATATTGGGCGAAGAAAGCACCAGAGGAGGGCCACACCCTGTCCATGAGGGTGGGGGCGCACCCTACCCCCTGGGCACGCCCCTGCCTCGTGGGCCCCCTGGCAGGCCTCCGGTGCCCATCTTTGGCTATATGAAGTCTTTCGCCATGGAAAAAATGGAGAGGAAGCTTTTGGGACGAAGCGCCGCCGTCACGAGGCGGAACCTAGCGAAACCAATCTAGGGCTCCGGCGGAGCTGTTCTGCCGGGGAAACATCCCTCCGGGAGGGGGAAATCATCACCATCAATCCTCTCATCAGGAGGGGGTCACTCTCCTTCAACATCTTCACCAGCACCATCTCCTCTCAAACACTAGGTTTTGGGTCATCAAGAATATTCTCAAGACTAGACAAGTTATCAGCCACGGGGTTCTCAGCTCACTTTATATCAGTGATATGTAAGTCAAATTCTTGTAGCAAAAGAACCCACCTAATGAGTCTAGGTTTAGCATCTTTATTTTCCATAAGATATTTTATAGCAGCATGGTCGGTGTGAACAATAACTTTAGAATCAACAATGTAAGATCTGAATTTATCACAAGCAAACACCACTGCTAAGAATTCTTTTTCAGTAGTACCATAATTTATTTGAGCACTGCCTAGAGTTTTACTAGCATAAGGAAACCATTTAATTTCTTATCAACTCTTTGTCCTTGAACAACACTGAGGGAGTCCTGGATTAGGGGGTATCCGGACAGCCGGACTATAACCTTTGGCCGGACTGTTAGACTATGAAGATACAAGATTGAAGACTTCGTACCGTGTCCGGATGGGACTCTCCTTGGTGTGGAAGGCAAGCTTGGCGATACGGATATGTAGATCTCCTTCCTTGTAACCGACTCTGTGTAACCCTAGCCCCCTCCGGTGTCTATATAAACCGGAGGGTTTAGTCCGTAGGACAGAAGAACAATAACAACAATCATACCATAGGCTAGCTTCTAGGGTTTAGCCTCTCTGATCTCGTGGTAGATCAACTCTTTTACTACCCATATCATCAATATCAATTAAGCAGGAGTAGGGTTTTACCTCCATCGAGAGGGCCCGAACCTGCGTAAAAACATCGTGTCCCTTGTCTCCTGTTACCATCCGCCTAGACGCACAGTTCGGGACCCCCTACCCGAGATCCGCCGGTTTTGACACCGACATTGGTGCTTTCATTGAGAGTTCCTCTGTGTCGTCATCGTCAGGCTTGATGGCTCCTTCAATCATCAATAGCGATGCGGTCCAGGGTGAGACTTTTCTCCCCGGACAGATCTTTGTATTCAGCGGCTTCGTACTGCGGGCCAACTCGCTAGGCCATCTGGAGCAGATCGAGAGTTACGCCCCTGGCCATCAGGTCAGATTTGGAAGCTTAAACTACATGGCCGACATCCGCAGAGACTTGATCTTCGACGGATTCGAGCCCCTGCCGAGTGCGTCACACTGTCACGATGGGCATGATTTAGCTCTGCCGCCGAGCAGTGTTCCGGAGACCGCACCTGCAACTGCTTCGACCCTCACTTCGGAGCCAATTGCGCCATCCGTGGACGGGTGGCTAGACCCCGCGCCGGAGGCCGCAGTCTCAGCGGCGATCGAGCCGAATACCAACCTTACCCTTCACGAAAGCCGTGACTCCAAGTTGTCGGATTCTTCTCCGGCCACGGACTCCGAACTGCCTGCGCCCTTACCAACCGAATCCGATTGGGGCGCCGATCATGGAGTTCACCTCCGCAGATATCTTTCAACACTCGCCCTTCGGCGACATACTGAACTCTCTAAGATCTCTCTCCTTGTCAGGAGAGTCCTAGCCGAACTATGTTCGGCAGGATTGGGATGCGGATGACGAAGAAATTCGCCGCCCACCCACCACCCACTTAGTAGCCACTGTCGATGATTTAACCGACATGCTCGACTTCAACTCTGAAGACATCGACGGCATGGACGACGATGCAGGAGAGGAACAGGAACCACTGCCCACAGGGCATTGGACAGCCACCTCATCATATGACATATACATGGTGGATACACCCAAAGAAGGCAATGGCGACGGAACAACAGGGGATGACCCTTCCAAGAAGCAACCTAAGCGCCAACATCAACAGCGCCGCTCTAAATCCCACCAAAGCAAAAGCAATGATACCGGCACAGGAGATAATAACACTCCGGATAGTGCCGAAGACAACGACAACCCCCTCCAGCAAGATTCAGTGCAGGAGGATGGAGAAGCCAGCCCTCCTGAGAGAGCGACAGATAAAGAGGAAGAGGATGATAATTACATGCCTTCCTCCGAAGACGAGGCAAGCCTCGACGACGACAAATTTGTCGTGCCTGAGGATCCCGTCGAGCAAGAGCGCTTCAAGCGCCGGCTTATGGCCACGACAAATAGCCTTAAGAAAAAGCAACAGTAGCTTAGAGCTGATCAAGACTTGCTAGCCGATAGATGGACTTAAGTCCTTGCGGCCGAGGAATACGAACTCGAACGCCCCTCCAAGAGCTACCCAAAGCGCAGGCTGCTACCCCGATTAGAGGAAGAAGCATCAAAACCTACATCTCCAGCATATGACACGGCTGATCGGCCACCTCGTGGCCGCGACAGAGAGCCCTCTCGGCCCAAAACTCAGGCCGCACCCTGGCGTCACTCAAATACCAAGGCACGGGGAAATGCGCCAGACCTGCGAGACGTATTGGAGGACAAGGCAAAGCAAGCAAGATCGATCTACGGACCGCGAGGGCGCCCCACTACACGAGACGATAACCATCATGCCGGATACAGTAAAAGTAAATCCGGCCGGGCCGAACACAGCACGCAAGACTCATTCGAGCTGCGTCGTGATATAGCCCAATACAGAGGCGCCGCACACCCGCTATGCTTCACAGATGAAGTAATGGATCATCAAATCCCAGAGGGTTTCAAACCCGTAAATATCGAATCATATGATGGTACGACGGATCCTGCGGTATGGATTGAGGACTATCTCCTACATATCCACATGGCCCGTGGCGACGATCTACACGCCATCAAATACCTCCCACTTAAGCTTAAAGGACCAGCTCGGCATTGGCTTAACAGCCTGCCAGCAGAGTCCATTGGCTGCTGGGAGGATCTGCAAGCCGCATTCCTCGACAACTTCCAGGGCACTTACGTGCGACCACCAGATGCCGATGACTTGAGCCACATAGTTCAGCAGCCAGAGGAATCGGCCAGGCAATTCTGGACACGGTTCCTGACCAAGAAAAATCAAATCGTCGACTGTCCGGATGCAGAGGCCCTAGCAGCTTTCAAGCATAACATCCGCGACGAGTGGCTCGCCCGGCACCTGTAACGCCCCGGTAGTTAAGCTACAGTAACCACACTCAAATGGTGCCATGTCATCCCAATTAAATTTCTAAACCTCACTTTGATCCAAACCGAGTTCAAATTCAAATTCGAAATAAAGGCAAACATCAAAAGTTTTCAAATATTAAAAACAAAATGTTCTTGTTGAGCCCGTTAATGCATAGTAGATTATGATGAAGAATCCACTTTTTTATATAATGAATAAATGCACTAAAAAGATTTAAACGGTAGCAAAAACATTATTTAAGTGCCTTTGATATTTTATAAAATGATAAACTATTTATTTTTGAGGTAGAACTTTTTAGGGTAGTGGGTTATTTTGAAACACTATTTTTGAAGCTATTGTCATATTTTATTAAACTAAAATTAGAGTGTAGCTAAAATAAAACAGAAAAGTAATAAAAACAGAAAACAAACAAATACAAAAAAACAAAACAAACAAACATAGATGATCCCCCTCCCCTGGGCCGTTCGGCCCAAACGGGCCACCAGGCCAGCCCACCTAACCCCTCTACTAACCCCACTAGGGGGAAACCCTAACCTACCCACTCCCCACTCCCCTCCCCACGACACGCCCCCCTCCTCCCCCGATTCAGATCGGATCGGGGCTTACGACGAACTGCCCCCCCTCTCGCGACACCAGCGCCCCCTCCCCCCATCTCCTCGACCCCGACGCCGTGCCCCATTGCTCGCCGTCGCCACCCCGTCGCCGTTCAACG
>NC_057797.1:614046961-614054654 GCF_018294505.1 Triticum aestivum
CCGTCGTCCTCTACGTCGTCGCCGCCTCGCCGAATCGTCCCCGTCACCCTCCTCGTCCCCCATTGCCGCGTGCCCTACACCCCCTGTGAGGGCCTCCTCCTTCTCTACCTTCCCCCGCAGCGCGCGCTTCCCTCGCCTGCGCACGCCCGCGCCCGGCGCTGCTCCCCAGCGGCGCTGCTCCCCAGCGGCGCTGCAACTCCGGCGCACCCCCCTCCTCGCCCGCGGCTCTCTGCTCCTCACGCCACCTCGCTCGTCGCGCCGCACCCCTCGTCCACCCCTGTACATGTGCCCGCATCACCCCGCGCTGGCCGCTCCCAGCCTTGCGACCGCTCGTGCACGCCCGCTCCTCGACGTGCCCGGGGCACGCCCCGCAACCACCGCCCGCGCCTCGTGACCTCACCGCTCGCACACGAGCCCCACCGCTGCGTTTTTCCTCTTCCCCCGCTCCCTGCTGCGAGCTGCGGCTGGATGCCGGCAGCTCATCCCGGCCGTGCCCTCCCCTGGCTGCCCCGCTCTCGTCGCCCTTGCCGCTGCTCCACCTGCCCTGCTTCGCTCTGCCGCCCACTTCCCCATTGTGGTCCGCCTCGCCTGCATGCTGCACGCGCCGACCGCCTCCGTCCCGCCACTACTGACCGCCGGCGCCGCCCTCCGCCGGGCGCGCCCGGCCCCGCCATCTTCTGGCCATGGCCGCCAGCGCCCACGCCCGAAACCAGCGCCGGCGCGGCCTTGCCTCGCTACCAGGGCAGGCTGCGGCTTCGCCTGCTGCCCGTTTGCCCAATAACCTGATAAGGCCCCATGTGCCTATGACACGTGGGGCCCACGCCCTAGAACATAAATAAAAATAAAAATAAAATAAATTAATTAATTAAAGAAATAATTAACTTAATTAATTTTGATTAATTAAACCAATCAATTAACTAAACTAATTAAATTGTTAGTTAATAAATTAATCAGTCAATGATAGTGGGGCCCACCCCTAATTAATTCTGATTGGATTAATTAAATTTGGATAATTAACATGTGTCTCTGACTAGTGGGACCCACTGGTCAGGTTGACCAGTCAACCCCTGTTGACTGCCATCAGCATGACATCATGCTGATGTCATAAATCCTTTTTCGAATTAAATTAAACAATTAATTAAATTCCAAAAATTAATAAAATCTTTAGAAAATCATATATTTTAATTGGTAACTCGGATTAAATTATTTTCAACATGAAAGTTGCTCAGAATGACGAGACGAACCCGGATACGCAGCCCGCTCGTCCGCCACACACCCCTAACATATCAAACTCACAACTTCCCCCCTCTGGCTCCTCTGCCCGAAAACGCGAAACACCAGGGATAATTTCCCGGATGTTTCCCCCCTTCACCGGTATCACCTCATACCGCGTTAGGGCACCCCTAGCACCGATACGTGTCATGTAATATTTATTGTTTCTTCCCCCTCTTCTCTCGCTAGACACCAAGACCGACGCCGCTGCTACCCAGTACGACTATGAAGTTGACGACCCCTCTCTCTTGCCAAAGCAACCAGGCAAGCACCCCCCTTGATCACTAGATATTGCCTACTCTCCTCTATACTGCTTGCATTAGAGTAGTGTAGCCTGTTACTGCTTTCCGTTAATCCTAATGCTTAGTATATGATGCTAGTTTATCATCAATGGCCCTACATTCTTGTCTGTCTGCCATGCTATACTATCGGGCCGTGATCACTTAGGAGGTGGTCACGGGTATATACTTATACATAATATATGATACTTGTGGTGATTAAAGTCAGGTCGGCTTGTATGAGTACCCGCGAGTGATTCCGATGTTGGGGGCTGAAGGGGCAGGTGGCTACTAGCCTACACGCACTAACCATCTATGCAGGGACAGTTATGGGCACTCGACGTCGTGGTATCAGCCGAAGCCTTCGTGACATCAGCGACTGAGCGGCGCGCGCCGGGTTGGACCGCGTAACGCAACTTCCTTTGTAATGGAGGTTGCTAGGTCTGCTCTCCGGCCGCGTACGCAACGTGCAGATGTGCAATGGGCGATGGGCCCAGACCCCTGCACCATAGGATTTAGACCGGCGTGCTGACCTCTCTGTTGTGCCTAGGTAGGGCTGCGACGTGTTGATCTTCCGAGGCCGGGCATGACCCAGGAAAGTATGTCCGGCCAAATGGGATCGAGCGTGTTGGGTTATGTGGTGCACCCCTGCAGGGAAGTTAATCTATTCGAATAGCCGTTATCTTCGATAACAGGACGACTTGGAGTTGTACCTTGACCTTATGACAACTAGAACCGGATACTTAATAAAACACACCCTTCTAAGTGCCAGATACAACTGGTGGTCGCTCTCTCACAGGGCGACGAGGAGAGGATCATCGGTTAGGATTATGCTATGCGATGCTACTTGGAGGACTTCAGTCTACTCTCTTCTATATGCTGCAAGACAGAGGCTGCCAGAAGCGTAGTCTTCGACAGGATTAGCTATCCCCCTCTTATTCTGGCTTTCTGCAGTTCAGCCCACTGATATGGCCCTTTACACATATATCCATGCATATGTAGTGTAGCTCCTTGCTTGTGAGTACTTTGGATGAGTACTCACGGTTGCTTTGTTTCCCCTTTCCCCATCTCTCTACTCGATTGCTGCAACCAGACGATGGAGCCCAGGAGCCAGACGCCACCGTCGACGACGATTACTACTACTCGGGAGGTGCCTACTACTACGTGCAGCCCGCTGACGGTGACCAGGAGTAGTTTAGGAGGATCCCAGGCAGGAGGCCTACGCCTCTTTCGATCTGTATCCCAGTTTGTGCTAGCCTTCTTAAGGCAAACTTGTTTAACTTATGTCTGTACTCAGATATTGTTGCTTCCGCTGACTCGTCTATGATCGAGCACTTGTATTCGAGCCCTCGAGGCCCCTGGCTTGTATTATGATGCTTGTATGCCTTATTTTATTTGTAGAGTTGTGTTGTGATATCTTCCCGTGAGTCCCTGATCTTGATCGTACACATTTGCATGCATGAGTAGTGTACGATTGATTCGGGGGCGTCACAAGTTGGTATCAGAGCCGACTGCCTGTAGGAATCCCCCTTCCACACTCCTTGGCCGAAGTCGAGTCTAGACATTGCAAAACTTTTACTAACATGGCTGTGTGTCTTACGGGCACACGTCGCCATCGGGTGGTAGTAGGATCTTTTACTCCTTGACCTATACTCTGGGACTCTGACATCTCTTCTATTCGGGTTAAATGATTTTGCTAAAATCTAACTCTAGGTTGTCGTTACCACTTCCTGCCGGAGAGCCCTTTAATTACGGATGATCGACTGCTTCAACAAAAGATTCTGACAATACCCTCCGATATTCTCTTGAGACCTTCTGCCTGTTGCTTTTGCAATTCCCTACCACCGAAATATCCCTATTGATAAATACTTACACATGTCGTTCTTACTTTTATTCCGAGTCGATCTTGTTATTACAAGGTACCCCGAGAATACTTTGTGCCTACTGCCTTGCAGTTCTTTGCCACCTGAAGACCCCTACGAATAATTTCTCTCACTTATCGAGTATCCGCACATCCCCAGTTGATTCAAGTAATTCACCAAAGTCTTCAAAATACTATTTGAACTTCCGAAAATCCTGAGCTGCCTATTGCTCTTGAAATTCTTGCTTGCTTGCATTATGGTTAATCCCATAAGTCTCGCAATCTTATGGGCATCCCTTGTCATTATCATTTTGAGTCCGTTGATTCAAAATGTTGTGAATGTTCGCAATCCTCATGAGCTGGTTATCGACCAATCAAATTGTTGTCGATTGTACCCCTAAGTCTATTCAACTTATCCATTCTTAACGAGAGTGTGGGCTTCTGATCCCTTGATTTGGAAATCATAATTCCTTTTCCTTTGAGCTTTGGTTTAGTCAATTGTTTTTATAATTAAATGCATTTGCATTGTTTCTTCCACTGGTGGTGTGCTAATGCTCACATCAACTCCGTTATGGACCATCAGATCCTTTGTTGAATTTTCATCGGATAGTGTCCCTTGTATACAAAAACCTCGAGAAGTTCTTTCCCTGATACATAATGCCATTGGAAAATCCTATTCTGTGATTGGCCAACTATGCTCTACTTTCGAGCTGGTGGTATTTACTATTGAAGCTTGTGGTATATGTTTCCATGATACCCTGACGGGTTGAACCTATGCCTTCCTTAATGTGTGAACCCGAATGTTTTCGCGGGTCATATTCCTCTGATAATTTAGCAGTTACGATTTCACACTCAAATCATTTTTAGTAGAGCAGTGAATGAATGGTCATGCATTGGAGAAGTGGGAGTCGACCTTGAACTTTGTGTTCATGCCCATGGACACGATGTAGATCTTATCATTAAAGCTTCTCTTAAATTAATTATTCCTTTGGTATAAGTTCATCTTATATCTGGGATCTGACCTTTTCCAATCGTGGTTCCGACCTTATTCTCCCTTAAATACCATTTCCCGTGCAAGTTTAAGTACTTGTCTTTTGCAGAGCAATACCCCAGTCCAACCTCTACTTTGATTCGTCATCGAGTATTACCCTCCTGGTATCTCGAGATTATCTTGGAACTGCATAACTTCTTATGAGTTCTTCATCAATTACTACATTCTCACTAATTATAGTTTTTCACGGGCTTCGAGTTATTAACCACTCAAGGACATCAATAAATGAATCGAGTCCGTGTCGCGATTAAACAACTCTTAGCAATCTTCTTTACCCGCGAGTTTGTACTCGATCATGTCATTCCTTGCCTGATTGGCTATATCATTATTGTGCTAAATTTTAACTGTGCTATTGGGTCCTTTTTCCCGGAGCACAAATTTCGACGGTGAGCTAATCTTACAATCGATCTTCCTCGTCATATCGTAGCAAGCTTGATTTCGAGTTTGTGTCATACCCATGGTTCCAATAAATTTTTGCTTCATCATTCCGTTGACTTGATGTCATCGCCGATCAGTTACATCTTCTCGAAACCTCTCGACAAATGTGTCGTGATCATCATCAACATTCTGAGGTCTTCCAAGATATCTTTCGAATTCTTGATGAGAAATAGCATCCTTTGCTTTCGATGATTTGGGCTATCATTGATAACATTATTGCATTCCCTCCAACACAAAACTTGTTCCTGTTTTGTGTTGTACCTTGAGTTCCTTGCTATCCAACTTATGTTATGTTCTATTGCGAGGTATTACCATCTTTGGTGTCAAGAATGTTGTGAGGATTGCTCCACCTCTTAAGAATTCTTGCTATAATGATACTTCTCAACATCACCATTCTTTCTTGGTCCTCGTGTTGATTCCAACCGGGGTACCCACAAGTGAACGGTGTTGTTTGGATTCTGCACTTCTAGCAACCCTATTGCTTTGAAGTTAATGATCGATAATTCATTCTTAGCCTATCGGTTGCTGAACCACCATTCTAACATTGATCATGCTACCTAACCCCATATTTTGGGTGCACCTTTCAATCAATGTTTAATTGTGTATGTTTACCTCGAGCATACCTCATTATGTCATCTGATCTGACAAATGTTATCTCCTTATTCACATAGTTGTGGAAATCCATCCTTTTGGAAATCTCGAGGGATTGACGCTGAGTCCATCAGCCACCTCCTCGTCCTCTCCTTAGTTAATGATGAACTCTCGTTTCGGAACTCACTCCCATAGTTCCTTCCCTGAGTTGAGGTATCCTGGCACCAATCAGATCTAGATCTCGGTCAGATATGATGATTGGGACATATTTCCAAGAGTTATAACATTGGTCTTTATATGACCCGGTAAGATGATGTCATGCCTAGCACACCTAGCCGGAGGACCTATTGTTATAGTTCCCTTTTTAGCAAGGTTATCCATTCTTCCATTAGGAAATTGTAAGGCTTATTCTATAAGTTGTTCCTGATGGATGCTTGTGTATCCAAAGTTCGACCTTTACTTGAAGGCCATGTCAATGCTATCTCGAAGCATGTCTGTGGTACTTCCAATTTCAATAAAAACATTTGAAGCATAATGCTAAATTTTCTTTATCAATTATCCAAACACCATTGTATGGGTAAGGGCATGAAATTTCTCTCCCTTTACCTAAAGGGTTTTCAACTTTATATCATGTCATGGATATCATGCTCTACTTGTCCTTGGGAAGGATATACCCTTGAAATATGTGTTTAAACACATTTTCCTTTCCATTGTTTGGTTTAATCTGATAATCATATTTTCCTTTCCATTGTTTGGTTTAACCTTCCTTGTGATCTATGTGATCCAAGCAGTATTATTCTCCTGCTTATGTAAAACCTTGGTGAACAACCGTGTCAGTTAGACCATGTTACTATTGTTGATGTTATTCCGGTAACCACCGATGGACGAGAACTTTGCCTATTGGTCCGCCTCGTTTCGACGAGCAGGAAAATGGTTCTCTTCGCCCCTCGCCCTTGGTACCAACGTTGTTGCCAACATAACTGACATGCTACCCTCTGACGTGCCTTGCCACCATCACTATGCAAGATGTCACCGTTCCTTCTACCTTTAGCCCACATGCTGGGCCCATAACCCACAGTTCCACATGATCGAAACCTGACTCTCTTGTACACCCCTATTGCCAAAGTATTCCTCACATTTGACCCCGTATGTAATTCACGGGCCACCTGCCTAGTAATCTATTCTGGTATCAGACACAAAACTTATTCCCATTGCTCTGGACCCCTTTTACACTTTGTTTCAGGCATCGAACGATTGCCTACCCGCTTGAAACTTCTCATGGTACCTTCTTACTTTGCTCTCAATATTTTCTTAAGTTCCAGTTCAAGAGTTACTTTCCGCTACCTTCCCCAATGTTAGCTACCAGATAGTCAACCTTGCAGAGGTCCGCTCTCCCGGAATACCCCCTTTATACATTCATAAGTACGATTGAGTTCCCGAAGAAAGGATGCCGACTTCAGCATGATGACCTGAAGCAGATAAATGAAGACATCAACATAATGGATCGACCTCTCTGAGAATAGAAACCAAGACGGAGAAGATCCGATAGCATTTCGTAACCAGATCCCTCCCCCCTTACTCCCGCTCCTAAATCTCGGGACGAGATTTCTTGTAGTGGAGGAGATTTGTAACGCCCCGGTAGTTAAGCTACAGTAACCACACACAAATGGTGCCATGTCATCCCAATTAAATTTCTAAACCTCACTTTGATCCAAACCGAGTTCAAATTCAAATTCGAAATAAAGGCAAACATCAAAAGTTTTCAAATATTAAAAACAAAATGTTCTTGTTGAGCCCGTTAATGCATAGTAGATTATGATGAAGAATCCACTTTTTTATATAATGAATAAATGCACTAAAAAGATTTAAACGGTAGCAAAAACATTATTTAAGTGCCTTTGATATTTTATAAAATGATAAACTATTTATTTTTGAGGTAGAACTTTTTAGGGTAGTGGGTTATTTTGAAACACTATTTTTGAAGCTATTGTCATATTTTATTAAACTAAAATTAGAGTGTAGCTAAAATAAAATAGAAAAGTAATAAAAACAGAAAACAAACAAATACAAAAAAAAACAAACATAGATGACCCCCCCCCCTCCCCTGGGCCATTCGGCCCAAACGGGCCACCAGGCCAGCCCACCTAACCCCTCTACTAACCCCACCACGGTGAAACCCTAACCTACCCACTCCCCACTCCC
>NC_057797.1:614055104-614184901 GCF_018294505.1 Triticum aestivum
GCCCCACTCCTCCCATCTCCTCGACCCCGACGCCGCGCCCCATCGCTCGCCGTCGCCACCCCGTCGCCGTTGGACGCCGTCGCCGGAGTGCTTCCCCGTCGTCCTCTACGTCGTCGCCGCCTCACCGAATCGTCCCCGTCACCCTCCTCGTCCCCCATTGCCGCGTGCCCTAAACCCCCTACGAGGCCCTCCTCCTTCTCTGCCTTCACCCGCAGTGCGCGCTTCCCTCGCCTGCGCACGCCCGTGCCCGGCGCTGCGCCCCAGCGGTGCTGCAACTCCGGCGCACCCCCCTCCTTGCCCGCGGCTCTCTGCTCCTCACGCCGCCCCGCTCGTCGCGCCGCACACCTCGTCCACTCCCGTACGCGTGCTCGCATCACCCCGCGCTGGCCGCTCCCGGCCTTGCGACCGCTCGCGCACGCCCGCTCCTCGACGCGCCCGGGGCACATCCCGCAACCACCGCCCGCGCCTCGTGACCTCACCGCTCGCACGCGAGCCCCGCCGCTGCGTTTTCCCCTCTTCCCCTGCTCCCTGCTGCGAGCTGCGGCTGGATGCCGACAGCTTGTCCCGGCCGTGCCTTCCCCTGGCTGCCCCACTCTCGCTGCCCTTGCCGCTGCTCCGCCTACCCTGCTTCGCTCTGCCGCCCGCTTCCCCACTGTGGCCTGCCTCGCCCGCATGCTACACGCGCCGACCGCCTCCGTCCCGCCACTGCTGACCGCCGGCGCCGCCCTCCGCTGGGCGTGCCCGGCCCCGCCATCTTCTGGCCATGGCCACCGGCGCCCACGTCCGAAACCAGCGCCGTCGCGGCCTTGCCTCGCTACCAGGGCGGGCTGCGGCTTCGCCTGCTGCCCGTTTGCCCAATAACCCGATAAGGCCGTGTGTGCCTATGACACGTGGGGCCCACGCGCCATAATGTAAATAAAAATAAAATTAATTAACTAATTAATTAATTAATTAATTAAAGAAATAATTAACTTAATTAATTTTGATTAATTAAACCAATCAATTAACTAAACTAATTAAATTGTTAGTTAATAAATTAATCAGTCAATGACACTGGGGCCCACCCCTAATTAATTCTGATTGGATTAATTAAGTTTGGATAATTAACATGTGTCTCTGACCAGTGGGACCCACTGGTCAGGTTGACCAGTCAACCCCCATTGACTGCTGTCAGCATGACATCATGCTGATGTCATAAATCCATTTTTGAATTAAATTAAATAATTAATTAAATTCCAAAAATTAATAAAATCTTTAGAAAATCATATCTTTTAATCCGTAACTCGGATTAAATTATTTTCAACATGAAAGTTGCTCAGAACGACGAGACGAAACCGGATACGCAGCCCGCTCGTACGCCACACACCCCTAACATATCAAACTCGCAACTTTCCCCCTCCGGCTCCTCTGCCCGAAAACGTGAAACACCGGGGATACTTTCCCGGATGTTTCCCCCCTTCACCTGTATCACCTCATACCACGTTAGGGCATCCCTAGCACCGATACTTGTCATGTCATGCATTGCTATGCACCTGTTTGCTTAAATATTTATTGTTTCTTCTTCCTCTTCTCTCCCTAGACACCGAGATCGACGCCGCTGCTACCCAGTACGACTACGGAGTTGACGACCCCTCTCTCTTGCCAAAGCAACCAGGCAAGCCCCCCCTTGATCACCAGATATCGCCTACTCTCCTCTATACTGCTTGCATTAGAGTAGTGTAGTCTGTTGCTGCTTTCCGTTAATCCTATTCTGATGCATAGCCTGTCGTTGTTGCTACAACTATTGATACCTTACCTGCAATCCTAATGCTTAGTATAGGATGCTAGTTTATCATCAATGGCCCTACATTCTTGTCTATCTGCCATGCTATACTATTGGGCCGTGATCACTTGGGAGGTGGTCACGGGTATATACTTATACATAATATATGATACTTGTGGTGATTAAAGTCGGGTCGGCTCGTATGAGTACCCGTGAGTGATTCCGATGTTGGGGGCTGAAGGGGCAGGTGGCTCCATCCCGGTAGAGGTGGGCCTGAGTTCCCGAAGGCCCCTGACTGTTACTTTATGGCGGAGCGACATGGCAGGTTGGGACCACCTAGGAGAGAGGCGGGCCTGGCCCTGGTCGGCGTCCGTGGTTATTTTAGAATAACACGCTTAATGAGATCTTGGTCTTTGATCTGAGTCTGGCTACTAGCCTATACGCACTAACCATCTACGCGGGGACAGCTATGGGCACTCGACGTCATGGTATCAGCCGAAGCCTTCATGATGTCAGCGACTGAGCGGTGCGCGCCGGGTTGGACCGCGTGACGCAACTTCCTTTGTAATGGAGATTGCTAGGTCTGCTCTCCATCCGCGTATGCAACATGCAGGTGTGCAATGGGCGATGGGCCCAGACCCCTGCGCCATAGGATTTAGACCGGCGTGCTGACCTCTCTGTTGTGCCTAGGTAGGTCTGCGACGTGTTGATCTTCTGAGGCCGGGCATGACCCAGGAAAGTATGTCCGGCCAAATGGGATCGAGCGTGTTGGGTTATGTGGTGCACCCCTGCAGGGAAGTTAATCTATTCGAATAGCCGTGATCTTCGGTAACAGGACGACTTGGAGTTATACCTTGACCTTATGACAACTAGAACCGGATACTTAATAAAACACACCCTTCTAAGTGCCAGATACAACCGGTGGTCACTCTCTCACAGGGCGACGAGGAGAGGATCATCGGTTAGGATTATGCTATGCGATGCTACTTGGAGGACTTCAGTCTACTCTCTTCTATATGCTGCAAGACGGAGGCTGCCAGAAGCGTAGTCGCGACAGGATTAGCTATCCCCCTCTTATTCTGGCTTTCTGCAGTTCAGCCCACTGATATGGCCCTTTACACATATATCCATGCATATGTAGTGTAGCTCCTTGCTTGTGAGTACTTTGGATGAGTACTCACGGTTGCTTTGTTTCCCCTTTCCCCATCTCTCTACTCGATTGCTGCGACCAGACGATGGAGCCCAGGAGCCAGACGCCACCGTCGACGAAGACTACTACTACTCGGGAGGTGCCTACTACTACGTGCAGCCCGCTGACGGCGACCAGGAGTAGTTTAGGAGGATCCCAGGCAGGAGGCCTGCGCCTCTTTCGATCTGTATCCCAGTTTGTGCTAGCCTTCTTAAGGCAAACTTGTTTAACTTATGTCTGTACTCAGATATTGTTGCTTCCGCTGACTCGTCTATGATCGAGCACTTGTATTCGAGCCCTCGAGGCCCCTGGCTTGTATTATGATGCTTGTATGCCTTATTTTATTTGTAGAGTTGTGTTGTGATATCTTCCCGTGAGTCCCTGATCTTGATCGTACACATTTGCGTGCATGATTAGTTTACGATTGAATCGGGGGCGTCACAAGTTGGTATCAGAGCCGACTGCCTGTAGGAATCCCCCTTCCACACTCCTTGGCCGAAGTCGAGTCTAGACATTGCAAAACTTTTACTAACATGGCTGTGTGTCTTACGGGCACACATCGCCATCGGGTGGTAGTAGGATCTTTTACTCCTTGACCTATACTCTGGGACTCTGACATCTCTTCTATTCGGGTATAGCAATGCGGCCCCAACCCCAGCCTGGCTCGTTCCGAGCAAGCATAGCAATGCGGCCCCAACCCCAGCCTGGCTCGTTCCGAGCAAGCATAGCAATGCGGCCCCAACCCCAGCCCCAGCCAAACGGCGAAAGCCGTGCCACGTGTACATAATTACGCTCTGAAAATACCATGGGCATTTGGGAAGGGGCACGACCACGGCACGCCCCTAAATGCGGCTTAACCGCACTAGGGGCTTCCCAACTTCTTATTTTTTCTCTCTTTTAGGATCTTACTCTCCGGAAGCCCTGTTCGACAGTATAATCGCCGAACACACGATACAACAACCAGGGAGGCGGAAAAGCTACGTCATACCATGAAACTCCCAGGTGGTCTCTATAACGAGCAAAATACCTGTTTTCAATACCATTCTGCAGCTTGCCCCCGGAGGGGACATGTCAAATAGTCCCATATTTTTTCTGCTTATCGTACTACTTGTATCGTTCTGCTTTAATGCACCTTTTCGAATAAACAATGCATAGCTTCAGTCTATTACTGCATTCTCTATGCCTTCCTTTTTATATATATATGTCCTTCCATGACATCTAGCAACCGTACACTCTGGTACGCCCAATATGCCAGGGGCTTAAGCCCCCCATAATACGGCGTGAGAAGTCCGAACACTTTCACAAGTGCGGCACCCCGAACTTATAGCATTATATGCATCAGCTCCGAATCATGTCTTGGGTCAATAGTTGGGTTTGCCCGGCTCCCATGTTTTGGTACCTTACGTTCTGCTATATCGGCTAAGGTAGCACTGGGAGAAATACTGCGATTGTGCCCCGGTTCAGCTGGGCTAAGCACCTCAGTAGAGAAATCTAAAACTGAGCACCTCCCTCGAAGGACCCATGAATGCGAAAAAGAGTGCTCAGATTTACCTCGAACACCCCAACACTTGTGGCATGGGGGCAGAAGCCGACGATTGGCCATCTCTCAGATTTGATAAACAGCCGCACAGAAGGTAATATTTTAAATTCAAACAAGTGTTGCATAGCGCATATGAACAAGTTTTCATGAACGTAGGATCACACGAGAAAGTTCAATCAAAAATTACATCCTTGGAACACTCATCCGCCATAAGGCGGGCACCCTTCAGGACGCCCTCATAATACATCTTGGGGTGGCGATGCTCCTTACCCTGCAGTGGTCCGTCCGTCACCAGCTTCTCAGCATCCATCTTGCCCCAGTGCACTTTAACACGGGCAAGCACCCTGCGGGCGCCCTCGATGCTGACGGAGCACTTGATGACTTCAAGTCAAGGACAGGCATCCACCAGCCGCTTCACCAGCCCGAAGTAGCTCCCGGGCATGGCCTCTCCAGGCCATAGCCGGACTATAAGACCCTTCATGGCCTGTTCGGCCGCCTTATGGAGCTCGACCAATTGCTTCAGCTGGTCGCTCAAGGGCACAGGGTGTTCGGCCTCAGCATACTGAGACCAGAACACCTTCTCCGTCGAGCTCCCTTCCTCAGCTTGGTAGTACTTTGCGGCATCTGACACGCTGCGGGGCAAATCCGCGAATGCTCCTAGAGAGCTCCGGACTCGGGTAAGTAACAAGGAATTTACTTTCACATGCTTGCTTTGCATAATGAATGCCTTACCCACCACTATCTTCTTCATTGCCTCAATTTCCTGGAGGGCTTTTTGGGCTTCGGCCTTGGCAGACGTGGTGCTCTCGAGGGCCGCAGCAAGCTCGGACTCTCGAGTCTTCGAGTCAAGCTCCAAAGTCTCATGCTTCTTCACGAGAGCATGGAGCTCTTGCTGCACCTCACCAACCCATGCCTCATGTTTCTCTCGCTCGGTGCGCTCCGTGGCTGCCTTGTTTTCGGCCTCGGATAGCGCATGCTTCAGGGCCACCACCTCGGTTGTGGCCCCTGACACTTTAATAATGATCCTATCATCTTTTGCAATTGCATCTTTTTATATACACATAAAGACAAGGCATTACTTACCTTGATTCTCCTCGAGCTGCTTTTTGTCAAGGCCGAGCTCTTTCTCGGACCGCTCGAGGTTCTGCTTCAGCGAATCAACCTCCGCAGTCAGTGTGGCAGAAGTCAGCAGCGAAGCCTGCATATGCATATCGACATAATGGTATTAGACTCCTGCGAATGTTATTTTGATCCTCTATTCGGCTTTTCTTTATGAACGCCAAATAGAGCATCAGGGGCTACTGTCTATGCGGTAATATTTTCATATATTTTAAATACATACCTCAAAGCCTGTTAACAGGCTGGCACAAGCTTCAGTCAGTTCGCTCTTGGTGGACTGCACCTTCTTGATCATCGCACTCATAATAGTGCGGTGCTCCTCGTTGATGGAAGCGCTTCCAGCAAATTGTCCGGTGCTTCCGGATGGACGGAGGTCACCCGCGCGGGCGACTTGCCCCTCTTGGAAGGGGGTCTCTTGACGGAGTCCGGAACCACTGTAGGTTCCGTCACGATGTTCGGCTGAGGGCCAGTGTCGGTGTCAAAACCGGCGGATCTCGGATAGGGGGTCCCGAACTGTGCGTCTAGGCCGGATGGTAACAGGAGGTAGGGAACACGATGTTTTATCCAGGTTCGGGCCCTCTTGATGGAGGTAAAACCCTACGTCCTGCTTGATTAATATTGATGATATGGGTAGTACAAGTGTAGATCTACCACGAGATCAAGGAGGCTAAACCCTAGAAGCTAGCCTATGGTATGATTGTTGTATATGGAGTTGATTGCCTACGGACTACAACCCTCCGGTTTATATAGACACCGGATAGGGTTAGGGTTACATAGAGTCGGTTACAATGGTAGGAGACCTTGAATATCCGCATCGCCAAGCTTGCCTTCCACGCCAAGGAAAGTCCCATCCGGACACGGGACGAAGTCTTCAATCTTGTATCTTCATAGTCCTGGAGTCCGGTTGAAGGTATAGTCCGGCTACCCGAACACCCCCTAATCCAGGACTCCCTCAGTAGCCCCCGAACCAGGCTTCAATGACGACGAGTCCGGCACGCAGATTGTTCAGCATTGCAAGGCGGGTTCTTCTCCAAATCTTGTGTACCTGTAGGAATAATGTCCGATTTTTGTAATGTAGTGCTCCTCGGCTTCCACGCCCAATAATGGCCGTCTTCCACGTGTCAAATGAATGCGAAAAGCCGGGGCATTTTTACATCCACACCCCTAGCCGTATAAATGAGCCGCCTTTTTAACGGGATGGGGATTTAGGTCCAAACCACATCTCCTTTCCGCGAGTTATCATCAGAGCGCTTCCAGCAAAGGTCCACTCCAACATGACCAGCCGTCGCAGCTCCTCCCCTCGCCCCTCCGGTTCCAAACCCGGGGACTGGGAGAGTTGCACTATCCCGCATAGCGAGTTAGTGTCGCTTCAGGCCAAGGGATTTCTCCCTCAGGCATACATGGTCCCGGTCCGAGCCGGTCTCGCCACCTACAATGGTAGAAAACAAGCGGAGAGCACCCCCAATCCTTCTAAAGGAGAGCGAGTGTGCCTCGTCCCCTATCTAGTAAGGGGACTTGGATTTCCAATTCATCCATTTCTCCGCGGGCTTCTGGAATTCTACGGCCTCCAACTGCACAATCTCACGCCCGCCTCCGTATTGCATATTGCGGGTTTCGTCGCCCTTTGCGAGCTATTTTTAGGCGTTGAGGCTCATTTCGCACTGTGGAAGAGGTTATTCTGCCTGGTGCCCCGTTCTCAAGAGGGGTCTATATACCAAGTGGGCGGAGCCTAAGTATGGCGCATCGCCGGGACCGGATACCTATCCGGAACCCCAAAGAAGGCGTCCGAGGATTGGCCTTCGGAATGGTTTTACATAGATGACATCCCGCTACCGGACCCTATCCGGGTCGGTCTCCCTGAGTTCAACAGTGCTCCATTGAAGAAACGCTTGAGCTGGCGTCCGCGGAGCTCTCAGAGAGAAAGCGACAGAGACGTCCTTTACCTGATGGGCCGGATAAGACTGTTGGCTCATTCCGGACTAACCATGATTGGAGTCATGGCCGCATGCATTATGCGGGGGGTGCAGCCACTTCAATATAGAGGCCACCCCATGTGGGATTTCAACGGGGAGGATGACACCACACGTTACGGTCATAAGGGGCCGGCCTCAGCCGCCGCCTTAGTAAAGATCTTATCCTCTTTGTACAAGGGAGAAAAGGAGGAATTCCTCTGTGTCAACCCGCGGGCCGGATTCAGCATGTACGATCCTCCAGGTTGGGTAAGTGAACAATTGCGGTTGCCCGTTTGTTTTATACTCCCATGGTTAGATAGGTAGTCTAACGACTTCAATGCAGGAACTACGACAGGAGGTAAAGGATATAAACAGCCGCCCTCCACAGCCCGAGGACCCAGAACGGTCCCTCAATCCAGACTCCGAAGAGGATCCAAACATATCGGTGGAGCTTATCGACGGGGTGTTCCATCAGCTAAGCAAGGACAATACTTTGGTAGCCATTATGGCGGATTACCCAGGGTTAATCCCGGCCTCCCAGGTGACAGAAACCGGGGTCTTATTCCCTTGAAAGAGATTCCACCCTCACGTAGCCCGGTGTTTCTGATGACAGCCATGTTTTACAGGGGAGATTTCCGAGGCAGGAGGCCGAACCTGCGGCGGCTAGCCAACGAGGGGCCGCAGGGTCCCGTGGGGCAAAAAGGAATCTAGTCCGGACTGAGATGCCGGTGCAAAGGTATAGTGCACCCTTTGTTTCCCTAGAGTTATTCTGTCAGGGCATATTAACTTCGTGCTATCTTCAGAACGAAGAGACCTCGTCGGACTACATCCGGAGAGGTTGCCAATCGCGCCTCCACCAGCCAGGCTCCAACGTCTGGCCAGGAAGCGGAGGCGAGCACAAGGCGCGCACCGGACGCTCCTCCGACAGAGGATGCAGACAGGCTGTCTGCCACAAATTCTGAAGTGGAGAGTGCCATGAACCACAGGCGTCGCCGAACAATTCTACGTGACGCTTGTTTCTCCCAAGAGGCTTTAGATGCCTTTAATTCGGGGGATGCGTACCTTCGTGCCGCTCAAAATGGTTTAGCCAGAGCCACGGAGCGGTATGTAAAAGACATACGGGTAAGAAAATTTTGGTTAAATATATATATGCCAGTAGCCCCCGAGACTTGAAGCAGTTAGAGCAACTGATTTAAGGATCATTTAATATGCAGCTTCTTACAGAGAAGAATACCGTACTGTCCTAGGAGCTGGAAAAGTGCAAGGCCCAACTAGAGGCCGCACTACCCGTAGCAGGGGAGCCCAAAGAGACCCCCTCAGGTAAGATACACTTCGAAAGATTAGTATTGTGCGGTGTGAGTGCAAATCTGACAAATCATATTGCAGATGGCGCCGGACTCGATCCAGACAAGCAACAACTCTTACGCCGGCTAAAGGCCGGTGAGAGTACGTTGACAAAGGTGAGGCGAGAGAAGAATGATCTTCAGGATGCCAACACCAAGCTGGACGTCGAACTTAAAGATGTTCGTGTCCAGCTGTCGGACTCCACAAAGGAGAATCAGCGGCTACGACGTGGCATTTTTAGTAAGTGCTTGAACGAACTTTGAAAAAAAGAGTTCGGCGAGGAAGTCGACTAACAGAGTAATGTCTGTAGGTATGCTCACAGGTCGTCCTGCAGAGGAGATGCCCGGTTCTACGGGTGGCCTTCTTCCCGAACTCTTGCAACTGCACGAGCGAATTCGGCAGGCGATGCGGGGTATTGCCCAAGCCTTATGGTCTGCCCACTCCGTGCCCGAGGGCCTTGGAGAGCTCGCGGAGAAGCTGAAGGGAGCTCGGCGGCGCTTCCGGTTGTGGAAGATATCGGCCTGCCTACAAGGCGCTAGGGAGGCCTGGGCCATGGTGAAGACCCGTTTTACGAAGTCTGACCCAAACCACATGGCCGAGGTCGGACCAGTGGGGCCTGATGGGAAGGAGATCCCTGTAAGCTTAGTATACGGCCAAGTAGAGTTGTCCGCGAAGTATTCCCAGCAGGACTGTAAATTAGACAGCCTGTTAGATGGTATAGAAGAGGAATACAATTAGTCAAAATGACTGTGTAATTTTGAATTGACATGTGTAATGCCTTCTAGCCGGTTTGTAGATCGTTTGTCGTTGCCGACCTTTTCGCTTCAACCTCGGGACCTGACGATCCGGAGTGTGTCCAAATACCCTAGCGGTTATATAAGAACCGGGGTATGCGTGGAGACCAGGCGTAGGGGTCATCAGTGCTTTATCAGACAAGTTCCCAACTAGTTATGTTATATTACATGGTTAGTAAGAAACATCTTCCAGAGAGAATAGTTCCGTTAAGGGTTCCTTTCGCTGGGAGGCATGCCCTAAGGTGCATGTCCGGACTGTGTGAAGAGACGCAGAAAAAAAGCATCTGGGGGCGCATAAAATGAGTAAAAAGATTATCTTTTATTTCACCGACCGAATATTTCCTTAAGAACGCTAGCTTTCGGCTTCACCCAGTCTGAGGTACACATCCGGCTGACCCGGCAGTAACAATCGCAAAGGTGCTCCCTTTACCGCCTAGCCGAACAATCGGGAACGTAGGGGTAAGCACAGGAGCCAGGCAACCCAGCTTGGCCAAAACTTTAAGTCATATCGATGCATATAATGGTGAAGAAAAAAGGTACATGCGGAAGTTTGACGCATGTGTTGGGCGTGAAGCCCGTATAAATAAGCTTCTGTTAAAGAAGCCCCCAGGTTTAATGAGCGCGAGTGGCGCGTCACTAGATGAGCCTTTAAGGGCTATGCAAGAAAAAGAAAAATGGGAAGGAGAGAAATGTAAGACTGAAAAATACAAAAAGGGGTGGACAGAGGAAGGAGACGAACACAGAGTCCGGCACTAGGCATAGAATCTTCGGAGACGGGTGGCGTTCCACGGGTTCGGCTCGAGTCGGTTGTTCGACGCATCTCGCAGGCGGTACGCCCCACCAGTCAGGACTTGGTCGATTATGAATGGATCTTCCCACTTGGGCTTGGGTTTGTCCTTTTTCTTATCCGGCAGGCGTAGAACTAGTTCGCCAACATTGTAATTTTTGGCTCATACTTCTCTGCTTTGATACCTTCGGGCCTACTGTTGATAAAATGCGGAACGGGCTTTTGCCACATCGCGCTCCTCCTCCAAGGCGTCCAAGTTGTCCTGCCGATCAAGCTCGGCTTCTCTTTCTTCGTACATGCGCACTCTAGGTGAGTCATGAATTATGTCGCAGGGCAGAACTGCTTCTGCGCCGTACACCATAAAAAATGGTGTGTACCCGGTGGTGCGATTTGGCGTGGCCCACAGCCCCCATAGCACGGAGTCGAGCTCCTCTACCTAGTGCGTGTTAGATTCCTTGAGGGACCGCACCAGTCTAGGTTTAATGCCGCTCATGATAAGACCATTTGCACGTTCGACCTGGCCGTTGGTTTGTGGGTGATAGACGGAAGCATAATCGAGCTTGATGCCCATGTTTTTGCACCAGAGTTTTACCTCGTCGGCGGTAAAGTTTTTACCGTTGTGGGTTATGATGCTATGGGGGACGCCATAACGGTGTACAACCCCGGATATGAAGTCTATCACAGGTCCGGATTCGGCCGTTTTAACAGGCTTGGCTTCTATCCATTTGGTGAACTTATCCACCATGACCAGTAAGTATTTTTTCCTATGGGTTCCACCTTTAAGGGGTCCGACCATGTCAAGCCCCCAGACCGCAAAAGGCCAGGTGATGGGTATAGTTTGGAGTGCGGTGGGTGGCATATGGCTTTGGTTGGAAAAAAGTTGGCAAACAGGGCATCGTTGGACTAGGTCCTGAGCGTCTACTCGGGCCGTCGGCCAGTAAAAGCCTGTACGGAAAGCCTTGCTAACAAGGGACCGAGCAGTGGCGTGGTGACCACCGAGTCTGGCATGAATTTCAGCCAAGAGGTTCCGCCCTTCCTCTTCGGAGATGCACCTTTGAAGGACTCCGGTAGTGCTTTTCTTATAAAGTTCTCCCTCATGGACTCTGTAGGCCTTAGATCGCCGTACTATGCAGCGGGCCTCGTTTTGGTCCTCCGGGAGTTCCTGCCTAGTAAGGTAGGCTAGGAATGGTTCTGTCCACGGGGCGATAACCACCATTATTATGTGGGCTGAAGGTGTAATTTCATTGGCAAAGCCTCCAATTGTGTCAGATTGTTCGGTGTTGAGTGGTGCGGCTGGGTTCGGGCTGTTATTTGCGGGTTCCCCCTCCCATGTTACGGATGGCTTGAACAATCTTTCCAAAAAGACGTTGGGGGGGACTGCATCGCGTTTTGCTCCGATGCGTGCTAGGACGTCCGCCGCTTGATTGTTTTCTCGGGCTATATGGTGAAACTCCAGCCCTTCGAACCGAGCTGACATTTTTAGGACGGCGTCGCGGTAAGCTTCCATTTTTGGGTCCTTGGCGTCGAAGTCTCCATTTATTTGGGATATCGCGAGGTTTGAATCCCCGCGTACCTCTAGGCGCTGGATACCCATGGATACTGCTATCCGGAGGCCATGTAGGAGGGCCTCATATTCGGCTGCATTGTTGGAATCCATGTACATGATCTGGAGCACATATTGGACTGTGTCTCCTGTGGGGGACGTCAGGACGATGTCGGCCCCCAGTCCGGCCAACATTTTGGAGCCGTCGAAATGCATAATCCAGTTTGAATATGTGCCGTACTCTTTAGGGAGCTCGGCCTCCGTCCATTCTGCGACGAAGTCGGCCAAAACTTGCGATTTATTAGCTCGCCGTGGCTTATAGGTTATATCGAACGGGAGAAGCTCGATGGCCCATTTTGCAATACAGCCCGTTGCATCGCGGTTGTTGATAATATCGTTTAGTGGCACTTCCAAGGCTACTGTTATGGAACACTCTTGAAAGTAGTGTCGTAGCTTCCGGGATGCCATGAATACCGCGTATGCAATCTTTTGATAATGCGGGTACCGTGATTTGCATGGAGTGAGGACAGTGGACACGTAGTAGATCGGTCTTTGAAGGGGGAATTTGTGTCCGTCCATTTCCCGCTCGACAACGAGCACTGCGCTGACAACTTGGTGTGTTGCTGCAATGTACAATAACATTGGTTTGCCGGTGATTGGCGCGGCCAGGACTGGGTTTGTTGCCAATATGGCTTTTATTTCATCAAGTCCGGCTATGGCGGCATCCGTCCACTCGAAGTGTTCGGTGTGCCGAAGGAGGCGATAAAGGGGTAGTGCCTTTTCTCCCAAGCGGGAGATGAAGCGGCTTAAAGCCGCCACGCACCCGGTTAATTTTTGTATTTGTTTAAGGTCCTTTGGGACATCCAATTGTGACAAAGCTCGGATCTTGGCTGGGTTTGCTTCAATTCCTCTACCGGATACAATGAATCCCAAGAGCTTTCCGGCTGGAACGCCGAAGACGCATTTTTCTGGGTTGAGCTTGATGTCATATTTTCGGAGGTTATCGAATGTAAGCCTCAAGTCGTTTACTAGGGATTCGACATGTCTTGATTTGATGACCACATCATCCACATACGCCTCCACTATTTTGCTGATCTGGTTTGCCAGACATGTCTGGATCATGCGCTGATATGTTGCGCCGGCGTTTTTCAGCCCGAAGGGCATTGTGTTGAAGCAGAATGGGCCGTATGGTGTGATGAATGCTATTGCAGCTTGGTCTGATTCTGCCATCTTGATTTGATGGTAACCAGAGTATGCGTCGAGGAAACACAACAAATCGTGTCCTGCGGTGGCATCGATAATTTTATCGATACAGGGGAGGGGGAAGGGATCCTTTGGGCAAGCCTTGTTAAGGTCTTTAAAATCGACACACAGGCGCCAGGATTTGTCCTTCTTTGGTACCATCACCAGGTTCGCTAGCCAGTTCGGATGTTTTATGTCTCTGATGAATCCGGCCTCTAATAGCTTGGCTAGCTCCTCTCTCATAGCCTGTCTCTTGGGTTCGGAAAAACGCCGAAGGGCTTGTTTGACAGGTTTAAATCCTTTTAAGATATTTAAGCTGTGTTTGGCTAGCCTGCGTGAGATCCCTGGCATGTCTGAAGGGTGCCAGGCGAAGATGTCCCAGTTCTCTGGTAGGAACTCTCATAGTGCGGCGTCTGCATCAGGGTTCAGTCGTGCCCCGATGGAAGCTGTTTTATTGGGGTCCGTTGGATGGACCTGGAATTTGACTATTTCGTCAGCTGGCTTGAAGGATGTGGATTTGGATCTCTTATCGAGTATCACATCATCCCTGTTAACCGTGGAGCGCAGCGCAGTCAGTTCCTCGGCCGCTAAGGCTTCGGATAGCGCCTCAAGGGCTAATGCGGTCATCTTGTTTTCGGCGCGGAGTGCTATGTCTGGATCGCTAGCTAGAGTGATAATTCCATTCGGCCCGGGCATCTTAAGCTTCATGTACCCGTAATGGGGTATTGCTTGGAAGATTGTGAATGCTTCCCGCCCTAGTAAAGCGTGATATCCGCTCTTAAATGGGGCCACCTGAAACGTGACTTCTTCGGACCTGTAATTATCCGGCGTGCCGAACACCACATCTAGTGTGATTTTTCCTGTGCAGCGCGCTTCCCGACTGGGGATTATTCCTCGAAAGGTTGTGCTGCTTCGCTCGACGTGGTTCCAGTCTATTTCCATTTTTTGAAGGGTTTCCTCATAAATGAGGTTCAGTCCGCTGCCTCCATCCATGAGCACCTTGGTGAGGCGAAAGCCGTCCACTATGGGACTGAGGACCAATGCGGCTGGTGCTCGGGATGTTCAGAATCTAGGTTCATCACTTGCCTTGAAGGTAATGGCAGTGTTGCTCCATGGATTTATTGTTGCAACGTGATAGACTTCAACAAGGCCGCGGAGTGTTCTTTTTCGCACATTGTTTGATGCGAAAGTTTCGAAGACTGTGAGAACGGTACTGGTGTCCTTGGGCTAGCTTTCCGCGGCCTCCGGAATTAAGAGGTCCTCGCCGATTTTGGCCACCTGCCGGAGTATCCAACATGCTCTAAGGCTGTGACTTGGTGTGGCGTCCTCTGTACTGTGAATTCTACAGGGTCCGTCAAGCCATCTTTCCAGTACGGTTCCATGCCCTGTAGAGGGTTTTGGCTTTTTGGTGTTTATCCCGGGTGTCCTGTGATGATGCACCCTCTTAGTTCGGACGGGATTACTTTTCAAGGCCGGATTATCCCAAAAATTTATTTCGGTTTTCCAGGCGCTTTCCATCGCACAGTATTTTTGTACCATGGACGCCAAGTCAGCGAAGCGTGTGATATCACGACGACTTACGGCGTTAAGGATTCCCTTGTCCATGCAATTACTGCAGAAAATTGAGATTGCGTCTTCCTCGCGGCAATCCTTTATCCTGTTCATAACCAGGAGGAATCTGGCCCAGTAATGATGTACTGTTTCCTCGGGCCTCTGCCTGATTTGGGAGAGATCGCTTATGATCGGGTGGGCGGGTGTCATTGAATCTGAAACCTCACCCAATCCAAGATTCGGAGGCCGAAGAGTTTCCGAACTCTGAAGTTCGGATTCTTGGATGTTGTCCAGTGAATCTGGCCCGTTGCCTGATCCTAAGCTCAGGTCTTGAGTTACATCTCCCCCTCCGCGGGTATCCGGCTTGGAGGGGTCGGGAATTCGGATGTAGCTAGTCCTTAAAATAGATGAAGGGTCGCCGCACTGCGTCTGTACCACGACAACGTGGTGGGTGACTTGGGGAGAGTTAATTTCTCTTAGATCGGGTTTAAGCCCAATCTGGTCATAATCCGTAGCGACCCCCAGGGCGGCGATGCGATCCAAGAGCTCGTTTACGGAAGAGAGCTCCATTGGATCTAGCTGCTTGACGAGTTCCGAGCTGACGTGTAGGTTGCTTTTGATGACCCGAGAGGTCACCGTCGGCGCAACAGCCGAACAGGCAGTCATGAGGAAACCACCTAGCCAGAGGGTTTGGCCGACAGCCAAGGCTCCCTTAGCAATGGCACCGTCTTTAAAGACGGGAGGAGGCATCCTTCCTGATTGTGACGGCACAGAGGAAATCTCAATGAAAGCACAACTGTCGGTGTCAAAACCGGCGGATCTCGGGTAGGGGGTCCCGAACTGTGCGTCTAGGCCGGATGGTAACAGGAGGCAGGGAACATGATGTTTTACCCAGGTTCGGGCCCTCTTGATAGAGGTAAAACCCTACGTCCTGCTTGATTAATATTGATGATATGGGTAGTACAAGAGTAGATCTACCACGAGATCAAGGAGGCTAAACCCTAGAAGCTAGCCTATGGTATGATTGTTGTATATGGAGTTGATTGTCTACGGACCACAACCCTCTAGTTTATATAGACACCGGATAGGGTTAGGGTTACATAGAGTCGGTTACAATGGTAGGAGACCTTGAATATCCGCATCGCCAAGCTTGCCTTCCACGCCAAGGAAAGTCCCATCCGTACACGGGACGAAGTCTTCAATCTTGTATCTTCATAGTCCTGGAGTCCGGTTGAAGGTATAGTCCGGCTACCCGAACACCCCCTAATCCAGGACTCCCTCAGCCGGACTTGGAGCCCTTGGGAGCCTTGCTCCCTTTGCGCCCGGAGTCCGGGATGTCGCCTCGAGGTGCCCCCAGAACTACCTCCCCTCAGTTTGGAACCCCGTGAGACAATATGTCAGCATTGTCCGTAGGGCGAGGGGAGGAGGCAGTCGGAAGTGAAAAGCTATTCACATCCGACGAATCCAAGGAACCGCGCGAGGATATGTCGACGCGGGCTCGGGGCGGACTTCATGATTATATTCGGCGTTAGGAGAAGTTGTGCAATGAAGGAACGCTACGAGTCACTCTGGTGTCCGAATACTTATGACTTCGCCAGGGGCTTGGCCCTGGGTGGCCACTCATCTTCGCTATCAGCGGCATTGGTGGAATAGTCCGGAGGAAGGGTCCTTCCCTTCTTGGACCCTCCGGCCTCCCTGGTTGGGGCGGCTTTCCTTTTCTTCTCTCCCCCAGCTGGAGGGGAAGAAGCTTCTTTTTCCTCCTCCTCATCTTCATGGGAGGAGTGCGCCTCGGAGTCATCGGACGATGAGTCTGACACCACCAGGCGCCAGGAACTCTTTCGGATTCCCGTGGCCTTCTTCTTGGCCTTCTTCTCCGGCGCCACGTAAGGTGTCGGAACCAGCATCTTTGCTAAGCGGGCGTCTGCTGGGTCTTCAGCAGGGGGGCTGGACAGTTGATCTGTTCGGCCGTCTCTCGCCATTCCTGTCAAAGGTATGGGAGCTTAGATCCCGCATATGACTATACTAGGGAAAACGAATATCCTGTTAGTAGTAAAAAAAAAGCTTACCACGTCGGCTTGATGCTTCGCGCTGAGCCCGCGATCCTCGGTAAGGGGAGGGGGAATCTCGGCACTCTTAAACAACACCTTCCAGACGTCCTTGTGCGTCGTGTCGAAGAGCTCGCTCAGAGTTTGGTGCTGGGCCGGGTCAAACTCCCATAGATTGAACGCCCGTTGTTGACACGGAGGATCCGACAGATGAGCATGACTTCGACTATGTTAACAAGCTTGAGCTTTCTGTTTATCATATTTTGTATGCTGGTCAGGAGTCCGGTCAGCTCTATCGAATTACCCTAGAGCAGGCCCTTCTCTTTCCAGGAGGTGAGCCACGTGGGGATTCCGGATCGGAATTCGGGGGCCGCAACCCACTGGGTATCGCGCGACTCGGTGATGTAGAACCACCCCGATTACCACCCCTTTATGGTCTCCATATAGGAGCCCTCAAGCCATATGATGTTGGGCATCTTGCCCACCATGGCGCCTCCGCACTCCGCCTGTTGACCGCTCACCACCTTCGGTTTTACATTGAAGGTTTTCAGCCATAGGCCGAAATGGGGCTTGATACGGAGGAAGGCCTCACACACGACGATTAACGCTGAGATGTTGAGGATAAAATTTGGGGCCAGATCATGAAAGTCCAACCCATAGTAGTGAAGGAAATATGCCCTAGAGGCAATAATAAAGTTATTATTTATTTCCTTATTTCATGATAAATGTTTATTATTCATGCTAGAATTGTATTAACCGGAAACATAATACATGTGTGAATATATAGACAAACAGAGTGTCACTAGTATGCCTCTACTTGACTAGCTCGTTAATCAAAGATGGTTATGTTTCCTAACCATGGACAAAGAGTTGTTATTTGATTAATGGGATCACATCATTAGGAGAATGATGTGATTGACATGACCCATTCCGTTAGCTTAGCACTTGATTGTTTAGTATGTTGCTATTGCTTTCTTCATGACTTATACATGTTCCTATGACTATGAGATTATGCAACTCCCGTTTACCGGAGGAACACTTTGTGTTGGGGATATTACTACTGGGCATAAACCGGCCTACTTGGGCCGGATTAACTTCATCAGTAGTTCAAAGGTGTTAAAGCCCAAAGAGGCAGATAAAGGCCCAGGGCCCGTAGTCGGTTTACAACCTGTAGCCGTATACCAGCTTTGTGCATATACTTGTACTGTAAGATAGGAACCAGGAGAGACCAACCCGGATACGAGTATGAACCGGTGTTGGGACTCTCTGAACCGGCAGGCGTCACCCGTGTATATAAGGGGACGACCCGGCGGCGGTTCAGGGGGACAGACAACAACTCGAGACATAGGCGAAGCTTGCTTGCTCCCTAGTCATAGAAACCCCATCAAATCCATCACAACTAGACGTAGGCTTTTACCTTCCTTGAAGGGGCCGAACTAGTATAAACTCTCTTGCGTCCTTGTGTCCGCTTTAAGCCCTTCAAGCTAACCCGTCGCGATGGCTCCACGACTAAGTCCTTTCTCTAGGACATCTGCCGTGTCAAAACCACGATAGTTGGCGCCCACTGTGGGGCTATCGCACGATGGTTTCCGGTTCTTGGAGGGCCGCTTTGACGGACTCGAGGGCTATGCTATAGGCCGGATGACTAAGAGTCGTCACGGCAGGCTCTACATCGACGACGCAGGCTGGGGCCCCGAGGCTGGCTCAGTTGAGTACGGGTACCGGGTCCCCTTTGGTAGCATTCACATTTTCATTGGCAAGATCGGTGAACCGGGCCCTGAGCCGGACATCTGCACCGACCTCGTCAAAATGGCTCAGCGTGCGCAATCCGCCCAGGCTAAACCGGCCATGAAGCGTGCCTTCGTGGGAGTCATCCATGGAGGAAGTCATGAGGACGGATTGGAATTTCGCGGGGCGACTGTCGATTTTTCCGGTGATGAATCTATGACCGGAGAAACCGAATCTCTTTATCAGCTACAAGATTGCCGGATTGGGAGCTGTTCCGGTGGCGACAGTATTCCGGACCCCTCTGATCTGCCCAACCGGGTTGGAATATTCATGGCCAGAACACAAGCAGCGCTTCATTCTTCGACAGCTGCGGCAGCAATTTCCGGTTCCACAGCAGCGAAGGCTGCCGGGGTAGGAGGCCCTGTGCGCCCGTCGGCTCAGGTTTTATCAGAGCTATTTGATGCGTTGGCTGTGCTTATGGCGGAAGTTAATCCGCCAGATCAGGATGTTCACAATACGGAGATTACAAAGGTAAAGGAACGGATCACCCAGGCCAAGGCGGATCTGGCGGCTGAGGACACCAGGATGGCCGCAGAGCGGGCCGCTTTAGACGCACAGGCCTACAGGCTTATGTTGGACCAGAGCGCGTCACATGACGTCATGAGGAGGAAGCACCGATCCCGCCTACCTCCGGTTTTCGAGGCCAGAGACCTTTTCAACACTCCAGGGCCAAGAGCCGGCAATTTGCTGGAGGGGAACCGGGCAGAAGCCCCTGGGACCGGTGCACTGGTTCAGCCTCGTCAGATTGACCCGCCTCATCAAAACACCGTTGTACCTTAGGCTGCTTTAACACCCCCGGGTCACTACTCTAACCCAATGGACAATCTTGTTGCCGCTGCTGCACGGCTGGAGGCCATTCCAATTGAAGGTGACTCGCCACAGGCAGTAGAGACACGGCGGGTCAAGGAACTTCTGAGGATAGCTTTGGCCCAACAGGAAGCGTACTCGTACAACCGCGACCGGATCCACACGACCCCTCGCCCAAGCTGGAGCTATAGCAGACATATGGATGAACCGGTAGTGTCGAGTAACGAACGACGTGGGGCACCCCGAGACAACAACCTGGCGGGGGGCGCTGATGACGCTCAGGGAGTGGTGGACCGGGCCCGCGCGCGCAGGGAGGCCGAGTTAGCCGCACAGCATCAGGCTCAGCAGCTCACGCTGGTTCGTCCAACCACCTTGACTGAACCTGGTGTTACTTCCAGTTCGTTGGGGGTGCCTTGCCTTATCCCCGCTTTACGCAATGTGTGCCTGCCCAAGGATTTCAAAGGCCCGCGCAAGGTACCAAATTACACGGCGGATCAACCTTCGGAGACATGGGTGGAGAGCTATGAGATGGCCATGGAGATGCTTGATGTGGATGACGCGGCGTGTGCAAAATACTTCACAATGATGCTCGAAGGAACGGCCCGTACTTGGTTAAAAAGCTTGTCGGCTAATTCTATCAGTTCATGGGCCCAATTACGGGCCCGGTTTATCAGCAATTTCAAAGATACCTATAAACAGCCTATGTCGATAGTGGACTTAGCTACATGCGTCCAGGAGGAAGGAGAATCAATGACTCATTGGGTGCGTCGGGTTTCACAAGTGTTGCACTCCTCAGACCGCATCAACGCTAACACCGCAGTATTAACCCTAGAGGGCAACTGCCGGTTTGGGCCCCTGAAGCTGAAGTTGGGACGAATGAAGCGTCATTGCACCGACATGGGGACTCTCATGGCCGCTTTGGTGAAATATGCTGATTCTGATAGTACCAAGGATCCAGAATCTAATGAGGACAAGACCGGGAAAGGGAAGAAGAACAGCGGCTCCAAAGGTCAGCAGTATCACTGGGTAGGCAATGGTGGAGGAGGCAAGCGTAAAGCGGATGGTAACATGGACTTTGTGGCTAATACCAACGCACAGAACAATGGCCAACGACACAAGGGTAGGCCGAAAAATCGTAGTGGGGCACCCAACCCTAACCCAAACTGCCTAAATTATCTTCTAAGCCAGCCCTGTCCAAGACATGGGACGAAGGAGGAACCAGCAAACCACCTTTGGAAGGATTGCATTATTATGCAGGAGTTCAAGAATTCTAATAATTTCCGGTATGATCATGAATCTGGCAATGGCCCAGGGTCAGGGCCGGGTTACAGTGGAGGAAGCTCCGGTTCAGGATTTAATGGTAATCCGGGCGGACATAATGGTTAAAATAATCGGAACAACCAGGGTGGTTACAACCAACAGCAGCAACAGTCAGGTTACCAGAGCAACCCAAAGTAGTTGAGTGGTGGGCAGTACCATGTCTTTACCACTAGCTTGGACAAGCGAGACCGGAAGGTTCAGAGGTGGGCAGTCAACTCTGTTGAACCGACCATACCCCGTTATCTACGTTGGTCTGAACAGCCCATCATATGGAGCAGAGAGGATCACCCACCCCAGGTCGATAATCCGGGTCAGTTGGCTCTGGTGGTGGCACCTCAGGTGGGAGGTTATAAGTTCACCAAGGTACTCATGGATGGAGGGAGCAGTATTAACATCCTGTACTATGAGACCTTCCGTCGTATGGGACTAACGGATAAGAATCTCAAACCGTCTAATACAGTATTCCACGGTGTAGTGCCTGGCAGATCAGCACATCCCGTTGGTAAGATAGCTCTGGAAGTGGCCTTTGGGGATGATCATGATTCCAGGTCAGAGACATTGACGTTTGAAGTGGTGAAAATTCAAAGTCCATACCATGTCCTGTTTGGGCGACCGGCATACGCCAAGTTTATGGCTCGGCCCTGTTATGTGTATTTGCAGCTTAAGATGCCGGGTCACAAGGGGACAATAACGGTTCACGGAAGCCGTAAAATTGCTTTGGAATGCGAGGAAGGGGATGCGGCTTATGCAGAATCGGTTTGTGCCATCGAGGAGTTGAAGTACTATAAAGACAATGTTGATCCGGCAGACATGACTCCGTTAAAGAAGCCAACTACGGAGCATGATCCGGCCGTAAAGTTCAAATCGGCAGCAGAGACTAAGCTTGTTGACTTCGTACCTGGCGATTCGTCCAAGCAGTTCAGCATCAGTGCCAACTTGGATCCAAAATAGGAAAGCACGCTCATCGAGTTCATCCGTGAGAATCGGGACATTTTCGCATGGAAGCCTTCTGATATGCCGGGTGTACCGAGAGAACTCGCTGAGCACACACTTAATGTGGATCCTAAATATAAACCGGTGAAACAGTTCCTCCGCCGGTTTAACGAAGAAAGACGCAAGGCGATTAGAGAAGAGGTAGCCAGGCTCTTAGTGGCTGGCTTTATTGTTGAAGTTTTTCACCCTGAGTGGCTTGCCAATCCGGTGCTGGTCCTCAAGAAAAACGGCACCTGGTGCATGTGTGTGGATTACACAGATCTTAATAAAGCTTGTCCAGCAGATCCTTTTGCCCTCCCCCGTATTGATCAAATTATTGATGCTATGGCGGGTTGTGAGCATTTAAGTTTTTTGGATGCGTATTCTGGCTATCATCATATCAAAATGGCAGTTAAGGACCAGGAGAAGACATCATTTATAACTCCCTTTGGAGCCTTCTGCTATGTGTCTATGCCCTTCGGGCTCAAGAGTGCCCAAGCAACTTACCAGCGGTGTGTACAAAATTGTCTTCACAAGCAGATTGGCCGTAATGTACATGCTTACGTGGATGATATCGTGGTTAAATCCAGGGAGAAGGAGACTCTGATTGATGATTTGAAAGAAACCTTTGATAACCTGAGAACATACAAGAAGATGCTTAATCCGGACAAGTGTGTCTTTGGTGTATCGGCGGGCAAGCTATTGGGTTTTCTGGTGTCCAACAGGGGAATTGAGGCTAATCCGGAGAAGATCACGGCCATCACCTCCCTGGCTAAACCGGAGTGTATCAACGATGTTCAATGCCTGGCAGGCCGGATTGCTGCGCTAAGCCGGTTTATCAGTCGCCTGGGTGAGAAGGCAATCCCTTTGTATCAGATGTTGAAAAAGACGGATCAGTTTGTCTGGAGTTCTACTGCTGATGAAGCATTTGAGGACTTGAAGCGGCAATTGGCCAATCCGCATGTGCTCGCCGCTCCCATTGACAAAGAGCCGTTACTGCTATATGTTGCTGCTAATGTTCGGGCGGTCAGTGTAGCTATTGTGGTGGAGCGAAAGGAGGCAGGAAAGGAGCATTCGGTTCAACATCCGGTCTATTACATCAGCGAGGTGCTCATTGAGTCCAAGCAAAGGTATCCGCATTGGCAGAAGCTGGTGTATGGAGTTTTTATGGCAAGCCGGAAGCTTAAACAATATTTCCAAGGGAACTCAATTACGGTGGTCAGTTCTGCTCCTTTGGGAGATATCATCGAGAACCGGGAAGCAACTGGCCGGATTGCAAAGTGGGCCATAGAGCTGGAGCCGTACGGTTTGAAGTATGTGCCTCGGACAGCGGTTAAGTCTCAAGCACTTGTTGATTTCATTAATGATTGGACGGAAATGCAAGCACCTGAAGAAAAGCCGGATCATACATATTGGACCATCCATTTTGACGGATCCAGGCAGTTGGAAGGCTCGGGGGCTGGAGTCGTATTAACTTCCCCACGAGGTGATAAGTTTTGTTATGTTCTCCGTTTAATGTTCCCTTGTACTAACAATGCAGCTGAGTATGAAGCCTTGCTCCATGGTCTCTGGATGGCTAAGGAGATGAACCTAAGTCGAGTTAAGTGCTTCAGTGACTCGGACCTTGTGGCCCAGCAAGTGTCTGGCACTTGGGACTCCAAGGACCCACTCATGGCAGCATATCGTTGTGAGGTGGATATTGTCGCAGGTTATTTCAAAGGCTATCAGGTGGATCACGTGGACCGGCCGAAAAATGAAGCGGTAGATGCTTTAAGCCGGTTGGGCTCTCAGCGCAAACCGGTCCCACCCAATGTTTTTCTGGATGTGCTGCACAACCCGTCGGTCAAGATCCCTGGTGAAGAGGATTTGGCTATTCCTGATCCGGAGGCTCGATTGGTGGCGGCTCTTCATATTATTTCGGATTGGACGCTTCCTTACCTGGCGTACAAGAACTGAGGTGAGTTGCCAGAGGATGAGATTCTAGCCCGGCAGATAATCCGGCGATCCAAGTCCATGGCTATCATCAACGGCGAGTTGCATCATTGCAGTATATCATGAGCTTTTCAACGCTGCGTGTCTCCTGAAGAAGGCCGTGAAATCTTGCGTGAGATCCACGAAGGAGATTGTGGCCACCACGCTGGTTCAAAGTCTCTGGTGGCTAAAGCGTTTCGCCATGGTTTTTATTGGTTAACTGCTCATGCTGATGCGGAGGATCTGGTCAGACGATGTGATGGTTGCCAAAGGTTTTCAAGGCGTGCTCATGTACCGGCCCAAGAATTGAGAATGATTCCAATTACTTGGTCGTTTGCGACTTGGGGGCTGGATATGGTTGGGCCTTTCAAAAGGTCCAAAGATAAGAAGACCCACCTCCTGATGGCGGTTGACAAGTTTACAAAGTGGGTGGAGGCAGAACCTGTTAGCAAGTGTGATGCGGCTACGGCGATTCAGTTCATCAAAAAGGTGATTTTCCGGTTTGGTTTTCCGCACAGTATTATCACAGATAATGGTACCAATTTATCCAAAGGTGCTATGAAGGAGTTCTGCGAACGGGAGCACATCCGGCTCGACGTCTCATCAGTGGCACATCCACAGTCCAACGGTCAAGCAGAAAGAGCTAATCAAGAGATCTTGAGAGGCATCAAGCCCCGGCTCATGGTTCCTTTGCAGAGAACGTCGGGTTGTTGGGTAGAAGAATTACCATCTGTGCTATGGAGCATCAATACAACACCCAACAGATCAACATGATACACACCGTTCTTCATGGTTTATGGAGTGGAGGCGGTTCTTCCCAGTGATATCCGCCATGACTCACCTCGTGTCACGGCTCATATTGAAGCGGACAATGAGACAGCACAGCAAGATGCTTTGGACCGGTTGGATGAAGAGCGTGACATCGCAGCCGCCCGATCGGCGATTTACCAGCAGGATCTTCGTCGTTATCATAGTCGCCGGGTTAGAACCAGAACCTTTCAGGAAGGAGATTTGGTGCTTCGGCTCATCCAAGATCAAACTAATATGCATAAGCTATCCCCACCCTGGGAGGGGCCTTTCGTGGTCAGCAAGAATCTGCACAACGGGTCGTACTATCTGATCGATATTCGAGAGCATAAGGACTCACATACATCAGAGGAGGAGACTAACAGGCCGTGGAATATAGCTCATCTTCGGCCTTACTACACCTGAGCCATTGGCTATACTTATGTACATATTACGACAATGTATATATTATGATTAAATATAATAAACCGGAACCTCAGCTAAAGTGGGATATCTATTCTTTTACATCATGTGAGGTTACACGGAGTTGCTCTAAAGCGGCCTCCGGTTTACCCCTTGAGTTCGCTTTGCTAAAAGCATCGTGTTATATCACTTGGAGGATTGGTCGTGTCCGAACCAATACCATGCCTCTTGATAGGCGAGAGCCACCAGATCACTTGGGGACTTGGTCATGTCTGAACCAGTCATGCCTCTTGGTCAGCCTAAGGCCACAGAATCACTTGGGGGCTTGGTCGAACCCAAACCATGACCACGCCATTTGGTCGGCATAAATGCCACGGTTTCATCTGGGGACCTGGCTGACTAGAACCATAGTTACACCTAACGGGAGCTTGGTCGTGTTTAGCCATGGTAACGCCATTTGATCAGTTTAAATAAAAATTTTCTTTTGCTTCACACTTTTTTTGAAGGGTTTTTTTTGCTTTTCATTGTGTTTCTTAAACCGACAATTTTTTTTTCAATTGACGGAACACAGTTCACGTCAATCCGGAGACTATTTGACCGGTTTGATCCATGTTGTTAACATCCTCTTATGGAGTAACACAGTGTTTATTATAACCCGGCATGGTCTACAATGGTAAACCGGCGTCATATATATATACAGGAGCTGTCATCTCCTCCAAACAGTGTGGGTTTGCAAAACTCCGCTTCAAGATTGGCTAAGCCAACTTCACGCTCAATGACGGCAGGTATTACGTATCTCAAAAATTTGATCATATACTTAAAATTTTGTTTTGATTTCATATATGCAGACATCATATTCCGCCGGACGGTACAACCGCGGTGGCACTTGACGAATTTTTCATTTCAGAAAGTATTTTGGAAAGTTCATGACCAGAGGAAGAGCAAATTATGCATCAAGGCATATCAACATCAAAGGTATCAGATAGCCTATTACAAGGCAACATGGTGCCCATAAATAATATAATTGTTTTTCGCGAAGAAGAGGTAGTTTTAAAACCGGCTTCCAGTTCAAGCTTGGTCACCAGCCTGGCCTGATGGTTGTGGGTCATCCTGTGCCGCTTCAGCCTCCGTGTCCCTACCCAGTGGCTGGAAATCCACAGTTGTCCAGTCGATTCCCATTAATGCTTGAAAAACAGCTTCATCATGGATCAGCAAGGACGGGTCGATATCGGGAGCGTAAGTATGCTTACGGATTGGAGGAATCAGATTTTCCGATTCATGGATTGGCGCAGCTATTCGCTTGTTCTGACTGTCATATTGCGCTTGATAACGAGACAAGTCTGCTTCCTCAGCCAATTGACAAGCCAGTGGACGCACCTCCCGGTTTATCGCTCACAGATCCGCTTCACCGAATTCTGATCCATCTTCCTTCAAGCTGGGATAGCCCTGAGCCGCTTCAATAGGATCAAAATCCGGCACCCAGGCTTTTGCCCGGATTAAAGCATTGATTGCGCCAGTTCGAGCAGCAGATTTCTTCAGCTCTTCAACTTGAGCAGGAAGCACCGACAGTTTCATCAGAGTATCTTGAATCAAAGTGGGCGCCGGTTTGTTATGAGATGCAGTACAGATGATCCGCTAGGCACCAGTATACAATTGTTCAACAAATGTATAGACGGCTTTTAGTTTTTTCCGCACATCTGACCCCAAGTGACCAATGCGTGTCCCTGAAATACCATAAAGGGTTAATGAACCGGCGACTCTGTCAGAAAGCAGAGCCAATTCAAAAGGCAAACCGGCTTACCAAAGATAGCAGCAGTCATGGCATGCACGTGCCGCTTTATGCTGGTCAGTTCATCTGCCACTGGTTTTAGTGCAGCCTCAGTGTCCTCTGCTCGTTTGATCAAAGCGGATTTTTCAGTGGCCCAGTCCGCCCGTTTCTTCTTGAAGTTCTCCTTAAGTTGTTCCATGGCGCTTAAAGCACTGGCCAATTCCTCTTTTTCTTTGGAGGTTTCAGCCTATTGGGTTTTTAGGTTTTCTTGAAGATCGATGACTTGTTTTCTTTCGTCTTCAGCTCCGCCTGCATGCATACAGATATATGTTTCAACAAATCGGTAGAAGGATTCAAGTACCAACCACATAACAAGTTATGCGCTTAGCACTTGGGGGCTAATGCATATTTGATCTTCATCTTTCAATTGTTTACAAAGTCCCAAGATCAATACAAGTATTCAACTTGGCACTTGGGGGCTAATGGCTATTTGATCATATATATTCTAATGCGGCAGTTTTCAATTACTTAAAGTACCGGTTTAACTACGCTAAAGTTGAACCGGCCCTTGGGGGCTACATCAGCAAATTTCAAAGCAACAAGATCTATATTATTTAAGTCCCGGTTTGTAAGAATATTCCAAAACGGCCCTTGGGGGCTAGGAGAGTCAGGAATGGAAGCATACAAGCAGGAAGGAGCATATGGAAATTACCTCATATTTGTCTTTCATCATATTAACCAGATCAGCTTCATAGTCACGGCTGGTATACAACCGGTTCAGATAGCCGGAATGGATATCTTGGGTGTTTAGAGCAGCGTAAGTCATCAGATCAGCGCTCCACTTGCCTTTACCAAAGGCAGCAAGTTCTTCCTTGGCAGAATGTTTGGATAAAGCAATAGGATTGTTTGGCTCAGTATGACCAGTACCAATAATGACAACCTCATCATCTTTCATATCGCCGGTTTGCACTGGAGCTGTTGGCT
Source organism: Triticum aestivum (assembly GCF_018294505.1). Classification (NCBI taxonomy): domain Eukaryota; kingdom Viridiplantae; phylum Streptophyta; class Magnoliopsida; order Poales; family Poaceae; genus Triticum; species Triticum aestivum. The sequence continues at coordinate 614,082,792 of NC_057797.1, forward strand.
TGTCAGTAGGCTTTGCTGGACCGGTGGAGCTTTCAATCTGGATGGAACCTGTAGGCTGATGGGGAGGACCTGAGGTGTCAGTAGGTCTCTCTTCTGCAATAAGATCATCATCTTGCTGCAGTGGATCATTGGGAATATCCTCAGGAATAGCCGCTTCAGCATTGGGTGTCTTGTCCGCTTCAAGAACGACATCTTCTTCGGCCGCTTTGTCCAGGCGGGCCTTCTTGCTTGGCCTAGGTTTGGCCCTGAGAAGAATAACAAAATCAAATACAAAATATGTTCTAAGGCAATGTACTGCAAACATCACAATAAGTATAGCTTACCCAAGCACCGTTTTGAGCGGTGGGAGCTGAGTAGCCGAGGACTCGCCAGAAGATGAATGAGAAGTAACCTGATAATTGGAGTTAGACGGATTAAGAGGTTGACAAAAGCAGCCCGCTTTAGGACAAGCACTGACAAGCAAATTAGAGATCTCGAAATGGCATTTCCGAACCGGACTGTTCGGTAAACCGGCGGAGGTAACTACCTGGCCGCTGTGCCCGGTGGTGCGGCGAGCTTCGTGTTGCTGGGTCTTCATAAGAAGTTTAGGATCCAAATAAGCAAGAGGATGAGAAAATTTAACTTTCCGGTTTGCCTGACAGATTTTTTGTGAAGGCAAAGTTTCTGAATCGGAAGAGAGAATAATTACCTCTGCGACATCCGCGTGGCTGGCTTCGGCATCATCCTAACAAATATCATCATCAATAAGACACATGAAAAATAAACCAAGTGAGTCAAGCTCTACCTCAAAGTCCGGATTATCCACCTCATTTTCAGGGGCCGGATTAGAAGATGCAGTGGTTCTTTTCCTATGGGCAGTCTTCTTTACAACTTTAGTCTTTTGCCGGGTTGCTCTTTCCGGTTTGTCTGGTTTTTCTGGTTTCTCCTACGGCAGTTTTTTGCTCCAAAACGGATCATCGCCCTGATTATGCAGACACTGATGTTAAAAAATAATGACCAGACATATCAATAACAGATTCAACAAAGAGAAAAATCAAAAGTCTTATAGCTGGCAGTTTGTTGGTAGCACAGAAGGGAAGCAGGCCGGTTCTAGCGCAGACGTGCTCCGGTTCATTCAGTATCTTGTGCACAGCCTCTGTGATTTCTTCACCGGAGAGTTGGAGTTTTGAGTGTCGTAGTGGGTCATCAACACGGCCAGTATACTCGCACATCAAACCGGAGCGCTGACTAAGAGGCAGTATGCTCCATGATATCCAACAACGAGCAAGGTCAACCCCTGTTAAACCATTGGCCATAAAAGCTCTAAGCTTTGATAGCTGAGGAGCATATTTACTTCTCTCCTGAGCATTCAATCTTTTTGGAGAAGGGTGTGTATTGCTGAGCCGCTCCGGTCGAAAGCCAGGCAAGGGATTCTCACCAGCAGGGGAGGTGTCTTTGCAGTAGAACCATGTCTGATTCCATTCTTTGGGGTGGCTATGCAGTTTGGCGTGAGGGTATGTGACCTATTTCCTTTTCTGAATTGCCACGCCACCCAACTCCGTATTGGAGCCGTCAGTAAATTCAGTTGTAGGATCTTGAAGTAGATGTGTCTAGAGGGGGGGGGGGTGATTAGACACTTAATGCTAAAGTTGCAATTTTTAAGCTTTTTCGGTTTAAGTGGAGTTTAGGCATAATTTCAACATTCACAATACATATCAAGCAAGCATGCAAAGAGTGTATAGGCAGCGGAAAATAAAGCATGCAACTTGCAAGAATGTAAAGGGAAGGGTTTGGAGAATTCAAACGCAATTGGAGACACGGATGTTTTTCCCGTGGTTCGGATAGGTGGTGCTATCCTACATCCACGTTGATGGAGACTTCAACCCACGAAGGGTAACGGTTGCGCGAGTCCACGGAGGGCTCCACCCACGAAGGGTAATGGTTGCGCGAGTCCACGGAGGGCTCCACCCACGAAGGGTCCACGAAGAAGCAACCACCCACGAAGGGTCCACGAAGAAGCAACCTTGTCTATCCCACCATGGCCATCGCCCACGAAGGACTTGCCTCACTAGCGGTAGATCTTCACGAAGTAGGCGATCTCCTTGCCCTTACAAACTCCTTGGTTCAACTGCACAATCTTGTCGGAGGCTCCCAAGTGACACCTAGCCAATCTAGGAGACACCACTCTCCAAGAAGTAACAAATGGTGTGTAGGTAATGAACTCCTTGCTCTTGTGCTTCAAATGATAGTCTCCCCAACACTCAACTCTCTCTCATAGGATTTGGATCTGGTGGAAAGAAGGTTTGAGTGGAAAGCAACTTGGGGAAGGCTAGAGATCAAGATTCATATGGTAGGAATGGAATATCTTGGTCTCAACACATGAGTAGGTGGTTCTCTCTCAGAACATATGAGTTGGAATTGTGTATGTGTTCTGATGGCTCTCTCTACGAATGAAGAGGAGGTGGAGGGGTATATATAGCCTCCACACAAAATCCAACCGTTACACACAGTTTTCCAATCTCGGTGGGACCAAATCAACAAACTCGGTCGGACCGAAAAGGTAAACCTAGTGACTGTTAGAGATTTTTGGTGGGACCGACTGGATCAACTCGGTGGGACCGATGTGCTAGGGTTAGGGTAAATCCAAAACTCGGTTTGACCGATTACTCAAATTCGGTGGGACCGATTTGGGTAATAAGTGAAACAGAGAGTTGGCCAAGCAAACTCGGTGGGGCCGATTGCATATCTCGGTGGGACCGAAAATATTGCAATAGGTAACAGAGAGTTTGCAAGCCCATCTCGGTGATACCGAGATCCCATCGGTGAGACCGAACTGATTAGGGTTTCTGGCAGTGGCTATGACAGGTGAAACTTGGTGGCGCCGGATAGGAATAATCGGTAGGTCCGAGTTTGGCTTTGGGTTTAGGTCATATGTGGAAGTGGGAAAGTAGCTGAGGATTTTGGAGCATATCATTAAGCACATGAAGCAAGAGGCTCATTAAGCAACACCTCATCCCTCCTTGATAGTATTGGCTTTTCCTATGGACTCAGTGTGATCTTGGATCACTAAAATGTAAAATGAAGAGTCTTGAGCTTGAATCTTTAGCCAATCCTTTGTCCTTAGCATCTTGAAGGAGTACCCACAACCTTTAGTCCATGCCACTCCATTGTTGAACTTATCTGAAACATGCTAGATAGAAATGTTAGTCCAACAAGAGATATGTTGTCATCAATTATCAAAACCACCTAGGGAGCACTTGTGCTTTCAATCTCCCCCTTTTTGGTAATTGATGGCAACATACATCAAAGCTTTAGATAAAGATATAAAGAACAACAAGTAAAGCTTTGGAAGGACATGTAACAAGCATAGGCTCCCCCTACATGTATGCACTCATGTAAATATGAAATATAGAGGCATGTGAGAGCATAACCATGACAGAGTAGGCAATGTGTTACATGTATCTTGGTCATATGCATTAGAGCAAAAGATTATCAAGGAAAATACCTTCATGCTCATGAGTCCTTCTTGCAAACAGTATGTACATAAGCAAGAACTCCTCATACTCATGATTTTGATGCATATACTTACCTTGTGGTCTTGAGTTGGCTTAGGATGGAATGAACCTGCACAAACAAAGTTAGATAACACAGGTACATCCACTAGCCAGAGCAAACAAAAGAAACCACAAGAATACCAAGACTGGGATGACATGTAGAGAGTGAGTACAAGGTACCACATTTGACTGATTTCTTTCCCTTAGGTGTCTTGCTCCCCCTGAATCTTACATGGGATATTGGGAGAAGATAGGGAACAGAAAATCAGAGCTGAAAGATACAAATGGATAGAACTTAATGCAAATACATGTCTTTCCCCCAAAAATGCATGTGACATCTCTCCTCTTGAACATCAAGCATCTGGGATCCTTGAGTATTCTCTCCCCCTGGAAGTCTCTCTCTCCCCCTTAATACTTTCTCTCTTGTAGGTTTGGTCCTTGAGACTTTTTCTCTCCCTTGATGTGATCTCTCTCTCCTACAAGCTTTGATGTGATCTCTCTCTCCCCCTTTGACATCAATTTCCAAGATGGGCTTTCTGGAACCCGTCGTATAGGTTTGGTCCTTGAGACTCAGCACAAAGCAATGGATAAAACTGTGATGCTTGTAGAGGACAAGATTCATTGAGTAGAGCTCGATCAGAAGAAATATAGAACAAGTGGCAAACTGTTTTTCCTGTTGCGAAGTTGGTGGCACCGAGTGGTATGTTTCAGTGCCACCGAAAAGATTTGGTTGGACCGAAAATTACAAGTCGGTGAAACCGAGTTCACACAGAGAAAAACACTTGTCACCTCAGCTCACTAGACATGTAGGACTCACAAAGATTTGCAATGAATTACCTGAAGGATTTGCAAGGAATTAAATGCAGAAAATGCAGAACATAAACAGAAAGAAAAGAGAAGAGACTGAAAAATCTAGATGGAGTTTTTTTTGTTTTTGAAAAAGAGAAAGAAACTAAACATGCATGAGATACACACAAAAAGAACACAAGAGAACTTCATCTAGAGTTGGGCGGTGACATAGTCACCTATGTTAGAGTATATTGACTTAGGAGTCAAGTGAGAACACTTGATCATAGGTCATACTCATCGTTTAAGCTCAAAATGGGGTTACCATTTTTTGTTTAAGCATCTTGATGTATTCACATCTTGTTGAGTTGCTTTGACTCATGTCTTGGAGTAAAGCTTCTCTAAGATGGAATAACATACCTTGGGTGGTGGTGTGGTTCTTGCTCATGTAGTTGAACTTGTGTGGGTGCTCAAGGTTGATTTAGCTCATCAAGAGTTGGGAGCACCACTTGGAGTTTGAGTTCATCTACCTACATGGGTTAGTTCTTGCAAGGAAGAGCACTTGTGTATCCAAAAATGACAATCATGAAGCTCAACATAGAATTTGTCAAAGGATATGTTTGAATGGTTTTGTGCTTCCTTGTCTTCAACCACCATTGTGTAGAGTCTTGGTGATGTAGAGATTGCTCAAGATGTGAGTGAGTCGCAATCTCATGGAATTAGATTCAACCAAGCACCTACATGGGTTAGAGAACATGCAAGGTGCAAATATATCCAAGACATAAGATAGTTATCATAAGAGATATATCATGGATTAGTCATAAGCTCATGTCTTGCATGTATCCAATGGAGTTTCTACTCCAAGTTCGAAGCATCAATGATGTTCAATTCTCCTCTCAACCTGCAAAACACTTTCTCATCAAGAGGTTTAGTAAATATATCCGCTAATTGCTTATCGGTGCGAACATGCTTAAGATCAATGTCACCCTTAGCAACATGATCTCGAATGAAATGATGACGAACTTCAATATGCTTAGTTCGAGAATGTTGTACAGGATTATGACCAATTTTGATAGCACTTTCATTGTCACAAAGTAGTGGAACATGTTTCACATAGATCCCATAATCTTTAAGAGTTTGGGTCATCCAAAGTAATTGAGCACAAAATGAACCAGCGGCAATGTATTCCGCTTCGGCGGTGGATAAGGATACCGAGTTTTGTTTCTTGGAAGACCAAGACACAAGAGATCTACCAAGAAATTGACAAGTACCCGAAGTGGACTTTCTATCAACCTTATCTCCGGCATAATTCGAGTCGGAATAGCCAACAAGATCAAAAGAAGACCTCTTAGGATACCAAATGCCAAAATTTGGTGTATGGATTAAATATCTCACTATCCTTTTCACAACCTTAAGATGACATTCTTTAGGAGCAGCTTGATATCTTGCACACATGCACACACTTAGCATAATATCGGGACGTGAAGCACATAGGTATAACAATGAACCAATCATAGAGCGATAAACCTTTTGATCAACCGGTTCACCATCTTTGGTCAAATCATTATGTCCACTAGTAGGCATGGGTGTAGACATACCTTTGCATTCTTGCATATTGAACTTCTTGAATAAGTCCTTGGTGTACTTTGTTTGAGAGACAAATGTACCTTCCTTAGTTTGCTTGATTTGCAAACCGAGAAAGAATTTGAGTTCACTCATCATAGACATCTCAAACTTCTCTGACATTAGCTTTCCAAACTTTTCACTAAAGAGAGGGTTAGTTGAACCAAATATGATATCATCAACATAAATTTGGCATACAAATAGTTCTCCATTAACCCTTTTAGTAAAAAGAGTAGAATCAATTTTACCAATTTCAAAACCACTTGTAGTAAGGAACTTGGTCAAGCATTTATACCATGCTCTAGGAGCTTGTTTAAGACCACAAAGAGCTTTGTGAAGTTTGTAAACATGATTTGGTTTCTTAGGATTGATAAAACCGGGAGGTTGTTTGACATAAACTTCCTCCTCTATTTCACCATTTAGAAAAGCACTTTTGATGTCCATTTGGTACAAGGTGATATTATGGTGATTAGCATAGGCAAGTAAGATGCGAATGGACTCAAGTCTAGCAATGGGAGCATATGTCTCACCATAGTCCATACCTTCGACTTGTGTGTATCCTTGGGCAACGAGACGTGCTTTGTTGCGAACCACTTGTCCATCTTCATCTTGCTTGTTGTGAAACACCCATTTGGTACCAATGATGTTGTGGTTGTTGTCGGGCTTCTCAACTAATGTCCAAACTTGGTTTCTCTCAAAGTTGTGTAGCTCTTCATGCATAGCGTTTATCCAATCCGGATCTTCCAATGCTTCTTCAACCTTCATAGGTTCAATGCTAGAGATGAATGAATAGTTTTCACAAAAGTTAGCTAAACGAGTCTTTGAGCGAGTGATTCTCCCGGTTTGTATATCATTTAAGATTTGCTCGACGGGATGATCTTTGGCAATTCTTGCTCGAACTCGTGAGAGCTTTTGCTTGGGTCTTTGTCGAACATCTTCTTCATCTTATTCTTCTTCTTGGTCTTCTTCATTATTGACGTTGTCGTTCTCTTGTTGTGGTGGAGAAGGAGGTTGTTGATGTTCGTCTTGATGTATTTCCTCGTTTTCTTCATCTTGGTGTGTCCCACTTGTGGATGCTTCCATGTCAATTCTTAGTTCACTTTGTCGTGAAGTAGAAGCTTCCACTTGGACGGATGAAGTACTCTCCTTCACATCCGTTGGACGAATTTTGCCAATGGACACGTCTTGGATTGCTTCTGAAGGGTCTTTATCTCCTACATCAATTGGCAATTGCTCTACTTGCGAGCCATTAGATTCATCAAACTTCACATCTACTGTCTCTTCAACCTTTCGGGTGAAATTGTTATAGACACGGTAAGTGTGAGAGTTTGAGCCATAACCAAGTAGGAAACCTTCATGAGATTTAGGAGCAAACTTTGAACGACGATGCTTATCAAGAATGTAGCACTTTGAGCCGAATACTCGAAAGTATCCAACTTGGGGTTTGTTACCGGTGAGAAGCTCGTATGCCGTCTTGCTGAGTAGCTTGTGAAGATATAAGCGATTTGTTGCATGACAAGCTGTCTCAACCGCTTCTGCCCAAAGGTGCTTCAGCGTCTTGTATTCATCAAGCATCATTCTTGCCATTTCGATGAGCGTCCGATTCTTCCTCTCAACAACTCCATTTTGTTGAGGTGTGTACGTAGCCGAGAACTTGTGTGAAATCCCTTCTTTGTCAAGAAAGGTGTCCACATTTGCGTTCTTGAACTCCGTTCCGTTGTCACTCCGAACCTTCTTGATCTTCACGTCAAACTGATTTTGGGCCTTCCTAGCGAAGTTTCTGAAGATCTTCTGGACCTGCGACTTGTCATTAAGAAAGAACACCCACGTAAATCTTGAAAAATAATCAACTATAACTAGACCAAAAGAATTTCCACCGAGACTCTTGTAGGCGTTGGGACCAAAAAGATCCATATGAAGTAGCTCGAGTGGCCTCCTTGTGGTCATGATGTTCTTCACGGGATGTCTTCCTCCAACCTGTTTACCTGCTTGATAAGCACTACAAAGTCTATCCTTATCAAATATGACATCGTTAACTCCAAGGATATGATTTCCTTTAATAAGCTTGTCAAGGTTTCTCATGCCAACGTGACCTAGTCGTCTATGCCACAACCAACCTTTTGAGGATTTAGCAATAAAGCAAGTTTTAGGTTGTGCCTTTTTAGAGAAATCGACAATGTAAAGATCACCTCTATGCATACCGATAAAGACCATTTTATGATTGTCTCAACGAAATACTTGGCACTCTACCTCAGTAAATAGGACATTCAAACTGAAATCAGCAAGTCTAGATACTGAAAGTAAGTTGTAGCCAAGAGATTCAACGAGCATGACATTTTGAATGGAACTATCATGTGAGATGGCACCTTACCAAGGCCAACCACTTTACCCTTTGAATTATCACCAAAGGTGGCATATTTTCGAGGGCCGTCATTTTCAGCAAGCTCACGGAACATCTCTTCATCTCCGGTCATATGATCAGTACATCCACTATCAAGAACCCATTCCTTTCCTCCTGACTCATATCCCCGAAGATTTGCCATAAGACCAAAATGTCTCATTGCATCATCAAGATCGAAGTCACTATCATCATCATCATCATCATAGTATCCATGTTCACCATGATCTTGTGACTCATCATTTCCTAGAGAGGGTAATTCATTAGATAAATGATCATCAAAGTGGTCACCTTTATGAATTCTTATAGCTTCGAATATGATATCACTAATGATTCCAACATCTCCTTTAGCATGCTTAAGATTGGTATGTTCAAATAGACAATTACCAAAACTAGGATCACTAGAGTTCATCTTACTCAAGGCAATAGATTTATGGAGAATTTCATCCAAAGTTTTCAAGGAATGATCGGGAAATCGTTCCTCAAGAAATTTCCATATAGTATAGGCACAATTAAGAGTAGGCAAACTAGCAATCAAATTTTTGGGCAATCCTCTAATGATGAGCTCAATAGTTCTAAGATTGTGAATCATGTCAATATCTTCATCTAGGGTAGGATGCAAAGGATCAATATGAGGTGCACAAGGGCTAGCAATATACTTATTCAAATGATATTGATTGAAAATTACAAGCATCTCATTTTTTCACTCATGAAAATACTCTCCATCAAGAATAGGCACTCTATGTCTAAGACTCCCTAAGGTAGACACATCCATCTTCCTCCAATGGTGATTAAACCAAGGCAATGGAGAACAAAGCTATGATACCACTTGTAGGATCTTGAAGTAGATGTGTCTAGAGGGGGGGTGATTAGACACTTAATGCTAAAGTTGTAATTTTTAAGCTTTTTCGGTTTAAGTGGAGTTTAGGCATAATTTCAACATTCACAATACATATCAAGCAAGCATGCAAAGAGTGTATAGGCAGCGGAAAATAAAGCATGCAACTTGCAAGAATGTAAAGGGAAGGGTTTGGAGAATTCAAATACAATTGGAGACACGGATGTTTTTCCCGTGGTTTGGATAGGTGGTGCTATCCTACATCCACGTTGATGGAGACTTCAACCCACGAAGGGTAACGGTTGCGCGAGTCCACGGAGGACTCCACCCATGAAGGGTAATGGTTGCGCAAGTCCACGGAGGGCTCCACCCACGAACGGTCCACGAAGAAGCAACCACCCACGAAGGGTCCACGAAGAAGCAACCTTGTCTATCCCACCATGGCCATCGCCCACGAAGGACTTGCCTCACTAGCGGTAGATCTTCATGAAGTAGGCGATCTCCTTGCCCTTACAAACTCCTTGGTTCAACTCCACAATCTTGTCGGAGGCTCCCAAGTGACACCTAGCCAATCTAGGAGACACCACTCTCCAAGAAGTAACAAATGGTGTGTAGGTAATGAACTCCTTGCTCTTGTGCTTCAAATGATAGTCTCCCCAACACTCAACTCTCTCTCTCATAGGATTTGGATCTGGTGGAAAGAAGGTTTGAGTGGAAAGCAACTTGGGGAAGGCTAGAGATCAAGATTCATATGGTAGGAATGGAATATCTTGGTCTCAACACATGAGTAGGTGGTTCTCTCTCAGAACATATGAGTTGGAATTGTGTATGTGTTCTGATGGCTCTCTCTACGAATGAAGAGGAGGTGGAGGGGTATATATAGCCTCCACACAAAATCCAACCGTTACACATAGTTTTCCAATCTCGGTGGGACCGAATCAACAAACTCGGTCGGACCGAAAAGGTAAACCTAGTGACCGTTAGAGATTTTCGGTGGGACCGACTGGATCAACTCGGTGGGACCGATGTGCTAGGGTTAGGGTAAATCCAAAACTCGGTTTGACCGATTACTCAAATTCGGTGGGACCGATTTGGGTAATAAGTGAAACAGAGAGTTGGCCAAGCAAACTCGGTGGGGCCGATTGCATATCTCGGTGGGACCGAAAATATTGCAATAGGTAACAGAGAGTTTGCAAGCCCATCTCGGTGAGACCGAGATCCCATCGGTGAGACCGAATTGATTAGGGTTTCTGGCAGTGGCTATGATAGGTGAAACTCGGTGGCGCCGGATAGGTATAATCGGTAGGTCCGAGTTTGGCTTTGGGTTTAGGTCATATGTGGAAGTGGGAAAGTAGCTGAGGATTTTGGAGCATATCATTAAGCACATGAAGCAAGAGGCTCATTAAGCAACACCTCATCCCTCCTTGATAGTATTGGCTTTTCCTATGGACTCAATGTGATCTTGGATCACTAAAATGTAAAATGAAGAGTCTTGAGCTTGAAGCTTTAGCCAATCCTTTGTCCTTAGCATCTTGAAGGAGTTCCCACAACCTTTAGTCCATGCCACTCCATTGTTGAACTTATCTGAAACATGCTAGATAGAAATGTTAGTCCAACAAGAGATATGTTGTCATCAATTATCAAAACCACCTAGGGAGCACTTGTGCTTTCATCAGTACGATGGTTTAGATGGAACAGGTCTCTGAACAGTTCCACTGTGGGCTCCTCTTGAAAGAACGCTTCACAGAGCAGTTGTAAGTGACACATATTTATAACCGAGTTGGGGCCAGTATCTTGTGGATGGAGCTGGAAATCGGCTAAAACGTCCCGGTAAAATTTAGAACCGGGCGGTTTAAAGCCCCGGGCTAAGTGATCTACAAAAACCACAACCTCTCCTTCTTGAGGTGTGGGAGGGCATTCTTTGCCAGGAGCCCTCCAATGGATAATATCTTTGCTGTCTAAGGCACCAATCAGGACTAAATCATTCAGTTCAGCCTCTGTGGCGCGAGAAGGAACCCAATTGCACTCATACACTTGCTTGGCCATGATGGAATCTATAAGGTAAAAGATCCCGGTTCAAAAATGCATTGATTAAAGTGCACTGGCATATACAATGTTAAACCGGAGACAACTTTATCTAAACCGGAGTTGCATGAAGCAACCAATGCCTGGCGGTTCAACAAGGGGACTAATGGCATATACCGGGTTGGAATAAATTTTCTATAAAGTTAAACCGCCTGATCTAAACATTGAAGCAATTGAGATTGCGGATGGCTAAGTATGCAGAAATAGGTTTCACAAGATCTTGTTACAGCGTTGGATCTGAAGCAAGTTCAGAAAATAAGAAAAATAGACGAAGATCAAAGCAGAACAGTATTGAATCAATGGGCAGAAGTATATGTGAGATCTATGGTTTTGGGCAGGAAAATAGCGGCGGATACTGAAAGTTGCCGCTACACAAAGCTAGGGTTCACATGTGCATCCAGGAGCTAGTACATGAGTATGAACAAGTGATGAACACCGCAAGAACACGAAGCCCTAGATCAGATCTATGTTGAGAAGAATAGAAGACCTACCAGAGCTGAGGAAGACGCGGAAGGTCGCCGCGGTTTTCTGGTGCGTCCAGGTTGATGCAGCGGCCAAGGAGGATGCAGAAGACGACGGCGGCGGCGGAGCTCTGAGACTGGCAACGCGAGGAAGACGAAGAGGAAAGGCACGAAGGGAACAAAAGAAATGACCCTTCGGGCCTATTTATAAGGCAAATGGCATGTGTCAGGCGCGTAAATCAAGGGACCGCAGATTTTGGAAGTGGAGCGGTCACCTCGGTCGTTGCAAATCTATTAAACAAGAAGATATCATGGATGTTTTCTTTATGACAGATGACGTCATGCCGGTTTATAGCAAACAGAGAAGATGACATCATGGCGATTCAACAATTACAAGAAGATGTTGAAGACGAAGATTTTTGCTAAGGATTGACATGAACATGTTCAAATCAATCTGGGGCCTAATGTTGGGGATATTACTACTGGGCATAAACCGACCTACCTGGGCCGGATTAACTTCATCAGTAGTTCAAAGGTGTTAAAGCCCAAAGAGGCAGATAAAGGCCCAGGGCCCGTAGTCGGTTTACAACCTGTAGCCGTATACCAACTTTGTGCATATACTTGTACTGTAAGTTAGGAACCAGGAGAGACCAACCCGGATACGAGTATGAACCGGTGTTGGGACTCTCTGAACCGGCAGGCGTCACCCGTGTATATAAGGGGACGACCCGGCGGCGGTTCAGGGGGACAGACAACAACTCGAGACATAGGCGAAGCTTGCTTGCTCCCTAGTCATCGAAACCCCATCAAATCCATCACAACTAGACGTAGGCTTTTACCTTCCTTGAAGGGGCCGAACTAGTATAAACTCTCTTGCGTCCTTGTGTCCTCTTTAACTCCTTCAAGCTAACCCGTCCCGATGGCTCCACGACTAAGTCCTTTCTCTAGGACATCTGCCGTGTCAAAACCACGACACTTTGTGTGCTACCAAACGTCACAACGTAACTGGGTGATTATAAAGGTGATCTACAGGTGTCTCCGAAGGTACTTGTTGGGTTGGCGTATTTCGAGATTAGGATTTGTCACTCCGATTGTCGGAGAGGTATCTCTGGGCCCTCTCGGTAATGCACATCACTTAAGCCTTGCAAGCATTGCAACTAATGAGTTAGTTGTGAGATGATGTATTACAGAACGAGTAAAGAGACTTGCCGGTAACGAGATTGAACTAGGTATTGAGATACCGACGATCGAATCTCGGGCAAGTAACATACCGATGACAAAGGGAACAACGTATGTTGTTATGCGGTCTGACCGATAAAGATCTTCGTAGAATATGTGGGAGCCAATATGAGCATCCAGGTTCCGCTATTGGTTATTGATCGGAGATGTGTCTCGGTCATGTCTACATAGTTCTCGAACCCGTAGGGTCCGCACGCTTAAGGTTTCGATGACAGTTATATTATGAGTTTATGAGTTTTGATGTACCGAAGGAGTTCGGAGTCCCGGATGAGATCGGGGACATGACAAGGAGTCTCGAAATGGTCGAGACGTAAAGATCGATATATTGGACGACTATATTCGGACATCGGAAAGGTTCCGAGTGATTCGAGTATTTTTCGGAGTACCGGAGAGTTACAGGAATTCGCCGGGGAGTATATGGGCCTTATTGGGCCATATGGGAATAGAGGAGAGAGGCCAAAAGGAAGGAGGCGCGTGCCTCCCTATGGTCCGAATTGGACAAGGGGTGCGGCCCCCTTTTCCTTGTTCCTCTCCCCCTCTTTCCTTCTCTCCTACTCAAACAAGGGAAGGAGGAGTCCTACTCCCGGTGGGAGTAGGACTCCCCCCTTGGCGCGCCCTCCTCCTAGGCCGGCCGCCTCCCCCCTTGCTCCTTTATATACGGGGGCAGGGGGCACCTCTAGACACAACAATTGATCCTTGAGATCTCTTAGCCATGTGCGGCGCCCCCCTCCACCATAATCCTCGATAATATATTGTAGCGGTGCTTAGGCGAAGCCCTACGACGCTAGAACATCAAGATCGTCACCACGCCGTCGTGCTGACGGAACTCTTCCCCAACACTTTGCTAGATCGGAGTCCGGGGATCGTCAACAAGCTGAATGTGTGCTAGAACTCGGAGGTGCCGTAGTTTCGGTGCTTGATCGGTCGGGCCGTGAAGACGTACGACTACATCAACCGCGTTGTTATAACGCTTCCGCTTTCGGTCTAAGAGGATACGTGGACAACACTCTCCTCTCTCGTTGCTATGCATCACCATGATCTTGCGTGTGCGTAGGATTTTTTTTGAAATTGCTACATTCCCCAACAGTGGTATCAGAGCCAGGTTTTATGTGTTGATGTTATATGCACGAGTAGAACACAAGTGAGTTGTGGGCGATATAAGTCATACTGCTTACCAGCATGTCATACTTTGGTTCGGCGGTATTGTTGGATGAAGCGGCCTGGACTGACATTACGCGTACGCTTATGCGAGACTGGTTTTACCGCCGTGCTATGCACACAGTGTTGGAAATATGCCCTAGAGGCAATAATAAAATGATTATTATATTTCCTTGTTCATGATAATTGTCTATTATTCATGCTATAATTGTATTATCCGGAAATCGTAATACATGTGTGAATACATAGACCATAATGTGTCCCTAGTGAGCCTCTAGTTGACTAGCTCGTTGATCAACAGATAGTCATGATTTCCTGGCTATGGACATGGGGATGTCATTGATAACGGGATCACATCATTAGGAGAATGATGTGATGGACAAGACCCAAACCTAAGCATAGCACAAAGATCGTGTAAGTTCATTTTGTGAGAGCTTTTCTAATGTCAAGTATCATTTCCTTAGACCATGAGATTGTGCAACTCCCGGATACCGTAGGAGTGCTTTAGGTGTATCAAACGTCACAACGTAACTGGGTGGCTATAAAGGTGCACTATGGGTATCTCCGAAAGTGTCTGTTGGGTTGGCACGAATCGAGACTGGGATTTGTCACTCTGTATGACGGAGAGGTATCTCTGGGCCCACTCGGTAATGCATCATCATAATGAGCTCAATGTGACCAAGGGGTTGGTCACAGGATCATGCATTACGGTACGAGTAAAGTGACTTGCCGGTAACGAGATTGAACAAGGTATTGGGATACCGACGATCGAGTCTCGGGCAAGTAACGTACCGATTGACAAAGGGAATTGAATACGGGATTGATTAAGTCCTCGACATCGTGGTTCATCCGATGAGATCATCGAGGAGCATGTGGGAGCCAACATGGGTATCCAGATCCCGCTGTTGGTTATTGACCGGAGAGGCGTCTCGGTCATGTCTGCGTGTCTCCCGAACCCGTAGGGTCTACACACTTAAGGTTCGGTGACGCTAGGGTTGTAGAGATATTAGTATGCAGTAACCCGAAAGTTGTTCGGAGTCCCGGATGAGATCCCGGACGTCACGAGGAGTTCCGGAATGGTCCGGAGGTAAAGATTTATATATAGGAAGTCCAGTTTCGGCCAGCGGGAAGGTTTCGGGGGTTACCGGTATTGTACCGGGACCACCGGAAGGGTCCCGGGGGTCCACCGGATGGGGCCACCTATCCCGGAGGGCCCCATGGGCTGAAGTGGCGTGGGAACCAGCCCCTGATGGGCTGGTGCGCCCCACCCAAGGGCCCAAGGCGCCTAGGGTTGGAAACCCTAGGGGGCCGTTGCCCCCCGAGGGGGCATGCGCCCCCCTGGTTGGAAACCCTAAGGGGGCCGTTGCCCCCAGGGGCCGCCGCCGCCCCCCTTTTAGATGGGATCTCCAAGGGGGCATGCGCCCCCTAGCCCCTATATATAGTGGAAGGGAGGGAGGGCAGCCGCACCTTGCTCTTGGCGCCTCCCTCTCCCTCCGTAACACCTCTCCTCCCCGCTTGTGCTTGGCGAAGCCCTGCCGGGATCCTGCTGCATCCACCACCACGCCGTCGTGCTGCTGGATCTTCATCAACCTCTCCTTCCCCCTTGCTGGATCAAGAAGGAGGAGACGTCTTCCCAACCGTACGTGTGTTGAATGCGGAGGTGCTGTCCGTTCGGCACTTGGTCATCGGTGATTTGGATCACGGCGAGTACGACTCCATCATCCCCGTTCACTTGAATGCTTCCGCTCGCGATCTACAAGGGTATGTAGATGCACTCCTATTCCCCTCGTTGCTAGAATACTCCATAGATTGATCTTGGTGATGCGTAGAAATTTTTTAATTTCTGCTACGATCCCCAACAGTGGCATCATGAGCTAGGTCTATGCGTAGTTACTATGCACGAGTAGAACACAAAGTAGTTGTGGGCGTCGATATTGTCAATTTGCATGCCATTACTAGTCTTATATTGATTCGGCGGCATCATGGGATGAAGCGGCCCGGACCAACCTTACACGTACCCTTACGTGAGACCGGTTCCACCGACTGACATGCACTAGTTGCATAAGGTGGCTGGCGGGTGTCTGTCTCTCCCACTTTAGTCGGATCGGATTCGATGAACAGGGTCCTTATGAAGGGTAAATAGAAATTGGCAATTCACGTTGTGGTTTTGGCGTAGGTAAGAAACGTTCTTGCTAGAAACCTATAGCAGCCACGTAAAAACTTGCAACAACAATTAGAGGACGTCTAACTTGTTTTTGCAGCAAGTGTTTTGTGATGTGATATGGCCAAAGGTTGTGATGAATGATGAATGATATATGTGATGTATGAGATTGATCATGTTCTTGTAATAGGAATCACGACTTGCATGTCGATGAGTATGACAACCGGCAGGAGCCATAGGAGTTGTCTTTATTTATTTATGACCTGCGTGTCAACATAAACGTCATGTAATTACTTTACTTTATTGCTAAAGCGTTAGCCATAGTAGTAGAAGTAATAGATGACGAGACAACTTCAAGAAGACACGATGATGGAGATCATGATATGGAGATCATGGTGTCATGCCGGTGACAACGATGATCATGGAGCCCCGAAGATGGAGATCAAAGGAGCAAATGATATTGGCCATATCATGTCACTATTTGATTGCATGTGATGTTTATCATGTTTTACATCTTATTTGCTTAGAACGACGGTAGCTTAAATAAGATGATCCCTCGTAATAATTTCAAGAAAGTGTTCCCCCTAACTGTGCACCGTTGCGAAGGTTCGTTGTTTCGAAGCACCACGTGATGATCGGGTGTGATAGATTCTAACGTTCGAATACAACGGGTGTAAGACAGATTTACACACGCAATACACTTAGGTTGACTTGACGAGCCTAGCATGTACAGACATGGCCTCGGAACACAGAAGACCGAAAGGTCGAGCATGAGTCGTATAGAAGATACGATCAACATGAAGATGTTCACCGATGTTGACTAGTCCGTCTCACGTGATGATCGGACACGGCCTAGTTAACTCGGATCATGTTATACTTAGATGACTGAAGGGATGTCTATCTGAGTGGGAGTTCATTGAATAATTTGATTAGATGAACTTAATTATCATGAACTTAGTCTAAAATCTTTACAATATGTCTTGTAGATCAAATGGCCCACGTTGTCCTCAACTTCAACGCGTTCCTAGAGAAAACCAAGCTGAAAGACGATGGCAGCAACTATACGGACTGGGTCCGGAACCTGAGGATCATCCTCATAGCTGCCAAGAAAGATTATGTCCTAGAACCAAGACGCACCCATCCCACAGAACCAAGACGTTATGAACGCTTGGCAGACACGTGCTGATGATTACTCCCTCGTTCAGTGCGGCATGCTTTACAACTTAGAACCGGGGCTCCAAAAGCGTTTTGAGAGACACGGAGCATATGAGATGTTCGAAGAGCTGAAAATGGTTTTTCAAGCTCATGCCCGGGTCGAGAGATATGAAGTCTCCGACAAGTTCTTCAGCTGTAAGATGGAGGAAAATAGTTCTGTCAGCGAGCACATACTCAAAATGTCTGGGTTGCATAACCGCTTGACTCAGCTGGAAATTATCTCCCGGATGACGCGGTCATTGAAAGAATCCTTCAGTCGCTTCCACCGAGCTACAAGAGCTTTGTGATGAACTTCAATATGCAGGGGATGGAAAAGACCATTCCTGAAGTATTTGCAATGCTGAAATCAGCAGAGGTAGAAGTCAAAAAGGAACATCAAGTGTTGATGGTGAATAAAACCACTAAGTTCAAGAAAGGCAAGGGTAAGAAGAACTTCAAGAAGGACGGCAAGGGAGTTGCCGCGCCCGGTAAGCAAGCTGCCGGGAAGAAGCCAAAGAATGGACCCAAGCCCGAGACTGAGTGTTTTTATTGCAAGGGAAGTGGTCACTGGAAGCGGAACTGCCCCAAATACTTAGCGGACAAGAAGGCCGGCATCACGAAAGGTATATGTGATATACATGTAATTGATGTGTACCTTACCAGTACTCGTAGTAGCTCCTGGGTATTTGATACCGGTGCGGTTGCTCACATTTGTAACTCAAAGCAGGAGCTGCGGAATAAGCGGAGACTGGCGAAGGACGAGGTGACGATGCGCGTCGGGAATGGTTCCAAGGTCGATGTGATCGCCGTCGGCACGCTACCTCTACATTTACCTACGGGATTAGTTTTAAACCTCAATAATTGTTATTTAGTGCCAGCTTTGAGCATGAACATTGTATCAGGATCTCGTTTAATTCGAGATGGCTACTCATTTAAATCCGAGAATAATGGTTGTTCTATTTATATGAGAGATATGTTTTATGGTCATGCTCCGATGGTGAATGGTTTATTCTTAATGAATCTCGAGCGTAATGCTACACATATTCATAGTGTGAATACCAAAAGATGTAAGGTTGATAATGATAGTCCCACATACTTGTGGCACTGCCGCCTTGGTCACATAGGTGTCAAACGCATGAAGAAGCTCCATGCAGATGGACTTTTAGAGTCTCTTGATTACGAATCATTTGACACGTGCGAACCATGCCTCATGGGTAAAATGACCAAGACTCCGTTCTCAGGAACAATGGAGCGAGCAACCAACTTATTGGAAATCATACATACTGATGTGTGCGGTCCAATGAGTGTTGAGGCTCGCGGTGGCTATCGTTATGTTCTCACCCTCACTGATGACTTGAGTAGATATGGGTATGTCTACTTAATGAAACACAAGTCTGAGACCTTTGAAAAGTTCAAGGAATTTCAGAGTGAGGTTGAGAATCAACGTGACAGGAAAATCAAGTTCTTGCGATCAGATCGTGGGGGAGAATACTTGAGTCACGAATTTGGCACACACTTAAGAAAATGTGGAATAGTTTCACAACTCACGCCGCCTGGAACACCTCAGCGTAATGGTGTGTCCGAACGTCGTAATCGCACTCTATTAGATATGGTGCGATCTATGATGTCTCTTACCGATTTACCGCTATCATTTTGGGGCTATGCTTTAGAGACTGCCGCATTCACTTTAAATAGGGCTCCGTCGAAATCCGTTGAGACGACACCGTATGAATTATGGTTTGGGAAGAAACCTAAGCTGTCGTTTCTAAAAGTTTGGGGATGCGATGCTTATGTCAAGAAACTTCAACCTGAAAAGCTCGAACCCAAGTCGGAAAAATGCGTCTTCATAGGATACCCTAAAGAAACTGTTGGGTATACCTTCTACCTCAGATCCGAAGGCAAGATCTTTGTTGCCAAGAATGGGTCCTTTCTAGAGAAAGAGTTTCTCTCGAAAGAAATAAGTGGGAGGAAGGTAGAACTTGATGAAGTATTACCTCTTGAACCGGTAAGTGGCGCAGCTCAAGAAAATGTTCCTGAGGTGCCTGCACCGACTAGAGAGGAAGTTGATGATGATGATCATGAAACTTCAGATCAAGTTTCTACTGAACTTCGTAGGTCCACAAGGACACGTTCCGCACCAGAGTGGTACGGCAACCCTGTCTTGGAAATCATGTTGTTATACAACGGTGAACCTTCGAACTATGAAGAAGCGATGGCGGGCCCGGATTCCGACAAATGGCTGGAAGCCATGAAATCCGAGATAGAATCCTTGTATGAAAACAAAGTATGGACTTTGACTGACTTGCCCGAAGATCGGCGAGCCATAGAAAATAAATGGATCTTTAAGAAGAAGACAGACGCGGATGGTAATGTGACCATCTATAAAGCTCGGCTTGTCGCTAAGGGTTATCGACAAGTTCAAGGGGTTGACTACGATGAGACTTTCTCACCCGTAGCGAAGCTGAAGTCCGTCCGAATCATGTTAGCAATTGCCGCATTCTATGATTATGAGATATGGCAAATGGACGTCAAAACGGCATTCCTTAATGGTTTCCTTAAGGAAGAATTGTATATGATGCAGCCGGAAGGTTTTGTCGATCCTAAGAATGCTGACAAGGTGTGCAAGCTCCAATGCTCGATTTATGGGCTGGTGCAAGCATCTCGGAGTTGGAACATTCGCTTTGATGACATGATCAAAGCGTTTGGGTTTATGCAGACTTATGGAGAAGCCTGCGTTTACAAGAAAGTGAGTGGGAGCTCTGTAGCATTTCTCATATTATATGTGGATGACATACTGTTGATGGGAAATGATATAGAATTTTTGGAAAGCATAAAGGCCTATTTGAACAAGTGTTTTTCAATGAAGGACCTTGGAGAAGCTGCTTATATATTAGGCATCAAGATCTATAGAGATAGATCGAGACGCCTCATCGGTCTTTCATAAAGTACGTACCTTGACAAGATATTGAAGAAGTTTAATATGGATCAGTCCAAGAAGGGGTTGTTGCCTGTATTGCAAGGTGTGCGATTGAGCACGGCTCAATGCCCGACCACGGCAGAAGATATAGAAGAGATGAGTGTCATCCCCTATGCCTCAGCCATAGGGTCTATTATGTATGCCATGCTGTGTACCAGACCTGATGTAAACCTTGCCGTAAGTTTGGTAGGTAGGTACCAAAGTAATCCCGGCAAGGAACACTGGACAACGGTCAAAAACATCCTGAAGTACCTGAAAAGGACCAAGGATATGTTTCTCATTTATGGAGGTGGCGAAGAGCTCGTCGTAAAGGGTTACATCGACGCTAGCTTCGACATAGATCTGGATGACTCTAAGTCACAAACCGGATACGTGTATATTTTGAATGGTGGGGCAGTAAGCTGGTGCAGTTGCAAGCAAAGCATCATGGCGGGATCTACATGTGAATAAGAATACATGGCAGCCTCGGAGGTAGCACAAGAAGCAATCTGGGTGAAGGAGTTCATCACCGACCTAGGAGTCATACCCAATGCGCCGGGGCCGATGACTCTCTTCTGTGACAACACTGGAGCTATTGCCCTTGCCAAGGAGCCCAGGTTTCATAGGAAGACCAGGCATATCAAGCATCGCTTCAACTCCATTCGTGAAAGTGTTCAAAATGGAGACATAGAAATTTGTAAAGTACATACAGACCTGAATGTAGCAGATCCGTTGACTAAACCTCTCCCTAGAGCAAAACATGATCAACACCAGAATTCCATGGGTGTTCAATTCATCACAATGTAACTAGATGATTGACTCTAGTGCAAGTGGGAGACTGTTGGAAATATGCCCTAGAGGCAATAATAAAATGATTATTATATTTCCTTGTTCATGATAATTGTCTATTATTCATGCTATAATTGTATTATCCGGAAATCGTAATACATGTGTGAATACATAGACCACAATGTGTCCCTAGTGAGCCTCTAGTTGACTAGCTCGTTGATCAACATATAGTCATGGTTTCCTGGCTATGGACATGGGGATGTCATTGATAACGGGATCACATCATTAGGAGAATGATGTGATGGACAAGACCCAAACCTAAGCATAGCACAAAGATCGTGTAAGTTCATTTTGTGAGAGCTTTTCTAATGTCAAGTATCATTTCCTTAGACCATGAGATTGTGCAACTCCCGGATACCGTAGGAGTGCTTTGGGTGTATCAAACGTCACAACATAACTGGGTGGCTATAAAGGTGCACTACGGGTATCTCCGAAAGTGTCTGTTGGGTTGGCACGAATCGATACTGGGATTTGTCACTCCATATGACGGAGAGGTATCTGTGGGCCCACTCGGTAATGCATCATCATAATGAGCTCAATGTGACCAAGGGGTTGGTCACGGGATCATGCATTACGGTACGAGTAAAGTGACTTGCCGGTAACGAGATTGAACAAGGTATTGGGATACCGACGATCGAGTCTCGGGCAAGTAACGTACCGATTGACAAAGGGAATTGAATACGGGATTGATTAAGTCCTCGACATCATGGTTCATCCGATGAGATCATCGAGGAGAATGTGGGAGCCAACATGGGTATCCAGATCCCGTTGTTGGTTATTGACCGGAGAGGCGTCTCGGTCATGTCTGCGTGTCTCCCGAACCCGTAGGGTCTACACACTTAAGGTTCGGTGACGCTAGGGTTGTAGAGATATTAGTATGCAGTAACCCGAAAGTTTTTCGGAGTCCCGGATGAGATCCCGGATGTCACGAGGAGTTCCGGAATGGTCCGGAAGTAAAGATTTATATATAGGAAGTCCAGTTTCGGCCAACGGGAAGCTTTCGAGGGTTACCGGTATTGTACCGGGACCACCGGAAGGGTCCCGGGGGTCCACCGGATGGGGCCACCTATCCCGGAGAGCCCCATGGGCTGAAGTGGCGTGGGAACCAGCCCCTGATGGGCTGGTGCGCCCCACCCAAGGGCCCAAGGCGCCTAGGGTTGGAAACCCTAGGGGGCCGTTGCCCCCCGAGGGGGCATGCGCCCCCCTCGTTGGAAACCCTAAGGGGGCCGTTGCCCCCAGGGGCCGTTGCCCCCAGGGGCCGCCGCCCCCCCTTTTAGATGGGATCTCCAAGGGGGCATGCGCCCCCCTAGCCCCTATATATAGTGGAAGGGAGGGAGGGCAGCCGCACCATGCTCTTGGTGCCTCCCTCTCCCTCCGTAACACCTCTCCTCCTCGCTTGTGCTTGGCGAAGCCCTGCCGGGATCCTGCTGCATCCACCACCACGCCATCGTGCTGCTAGATCTTCATCAACCTCTCCTCCCCCCTTGCTGGATCAAGAAGGAGGAGACGTCTTCCCAACCGTACGTGTGTTGAACGAGGAGGTGCTGTCCGTTCGGCACTTGGTCATCGGTGATTTGGATCACGGCGAGTACGACTCCATCATCCCCGTTCACTTGAACGCTTCCGCTCGCGATCTACAAGGGTATGTAGATGCACTCCTATTCCCCTCGTTGCTAGAATACTCCATAGATTGATCTTGGTGATGCGTAGAAATTTTTTAATTTCTGCTACGATCCCCAACACACAGGTGACTAGCGGGTGTCAGTTTCTTCAACTTTAGTTGAATCGAGTGTGACTACGCCCGGTCCTTGTGAAGGTTAAAACAGCACCAACTTGACAAACTATCATTGTGGTTTTGATGCGTAGGTAAGAACGGTTCTTGCTCAGCCCGTAGCAGCCACGTAAAACTTGCAACAACAAAGTAAAGGATGTCTAACTTGTTTTTGCAGGGCATGTTGTGATGTGATATGGTCAAGACGTGATGAGATATAAGTTGTTGTATAAGATGATCATGTTTTGTTGAAGTTATCGGCAACTGGCAAAAGCCTTATGGTTGTCTCTCTATTGCATAAGATGCAAGCGCCAAATAATTGCTTTACTTTATCGCTATGCGATAACAATAGTTGCAAGATCAATTGTTGGCGAGACGACCATGTGACGACACATTGATATAGATCAAGATGATGGAGATCATGGTGTCATGCTGGTGACGATGGAGATCATGACGGTACTTTGGAAATGGAGATCAAAGGCGCAAGATGATCATGGCCATATCATGTCACATATTTTTTTTGATTGCATGTGATGTTTATCATTTATACATCTTATTTTGCTTAGTTCAACGGTAGCTTTATAAGATGATCTCTCACTAAATTATCAAGGTATAAGTGTCTCCCTGAGTATGCATCATTGCGAAAGTTCTTCGTGCTGAGACACCACGTGATGATCGGGTGTGATAGGCTCTACGTTCAAATACAACGGGAACAAAACAGTTGCTCACGCGGAATACTCAGGTTAAACTTGACGAGCCTAGCATATAACAGATATGGCCTCAAAACACGGAGACCGAAAGGTCGAGCGTGAATCATATAGTAGATATGATCAACATAGTGATGTTCACCGTTGAAACTACTCCATCTCACGTGATGATCGGACATGGTTTAGTTGATATGGACCACGTGATCACTTAGAGGATTAGAGGGATGTCTGTCTAAGTGGGAGTTCTTAAGTAATATGATTAAATTGAACTTAAATTTATCATGAACTTAGTCCTGATAGGATTTTGCAAATTATGTTGTAGATCAATAGCTTGCATTGTTGCTTCCCTGTGTTTATTTTGATATGTTCCTAGAGAAAACTAAGTTGAAAGATGTTAGTAGCAATGATGCAGATTGGATCCGTGATCTGAGGTTTATCCTCATTGCTGCATAGAAGAATTATGTCCTTGATGCACCACTAGGTGACAGACCTATTACAGGAGCAGATACAGACGTTATGAATGTTTGGCTAGCTCAATATGATGACTACTTGATAGTTTAGTGCACCATGCTTAACGGCTTAGAATCGGGACTTCAAAGACATTTTGAACGTCATGGACCATATGAGATGTTCCAGAAGTTGAAGTTAATATTTCAAGCAAATACCCGAGTTGAGAGATATGAAGTCTCCAACAAGTTCTATAGCTAAAAGATGGAGGAGAATCACTAAAGCAGTGAGCATGTGCTCAGATTGTCTGGGTACTACAATCGCTTGAATCAAGTGGGAGTTAATCTTCCAGATAAAATAGTGATTGGCAGAATTCTCTAGTCACCATCACCAAGTTAGTAGAACTTCGTGATGAACTATAATATGCAAAGGGATGACGAAAGTAATTCCCAAGCTCTTCGTGATGCTGAAATCAACGAAGGTAGAAATCAAGAAAAACATCAAGTGTTGATGGTTAACAAGACCACTAGTTTCAAGAAAAGGGCAAAGGGAAGAAGGGGAACTTCAAGAAGAACGGCAAGCAAGTTGCTGCTCAAGTGAAGAAGCCCAAGTCTGGACCTAAGCCTGAGATTGAGTGCTTCTACTGCAAAGGGACTAGTCACTAGAAGCGGAACTACCCCAATTAATTGGTGGATAAGAAGGATGGCAGAGTGAACAAAGGTATATTGGTTATACATGTTATTGATGTGTACTTTACTAGTGTTTATAGCAACCCCTCGGCATTTGATACTGGTTCAGTTGCTAAGAATAGTAACTCGAAATGGGAGTTGCAAAATAAACAGAAACTAGTAAAAGTCGAGGTGACGATGTGTGTTGGAAGTAGTTCCAAGATTGATATGATCATCATCGCACTCTCCCTATACTTTCGGGATTAGTGTTGAAACTAAATAAGTGTTATTTGGTGTTTGCGTTGAGCATGAATATGATTTGATCATGTTTATTGCAATATGGTTATTCATTTAAGTTAGAGAACAATTGTTGTTCTGTTTACATGAATAAAACCTTCTATGGTCATACACACCAACGAAAATGGTTTGTTGGATCTCGATCGTAGTGATACACATATTCATAATATTGAAGCCAAAATATGCAAAGTCAATAATGATAGTGCAACTTATTTGTGGCACTGCCGTTTAAGTCATATTGGTGTAAAGCGCATGAAGAAACTCCATGCTGATGGGATTTTGTAATCACTTGATTATGAATCACTTGATGCTTGCGAACCATGTCTCTTGGGCAAGATGACTAAAACGCCGTTCTCCGGAACAATGGAGCAAGCAACAGATTTGCTGGAAATCATACATACTGATGTATGTGGTCCGATGAATATTAAAGCTTGCAGCAGGTATCATTATTTCCTGACCTTCATAGATGATTTGAGCAGATATGGGTATATCTACTTAATGAAATAAGAAGTCTGAAACATTTGAAAAGTTCATATAATTTCAGAGTGAAGTGGAAAATCATCGTAACAAGAAAATAAAGTTTCTACGATCTGATCATGGAGAAGAGTATTTGAGTTACGAGTTTGGTCTTCAGTTAAAACAATGTGAAATAGTTTCACTACTCACGCCACCTGGAACACCATAGCATAATGGTGTGTCCGAACGTCATAACCATACTTTATTGGATATAGTGCAATCTATGATGTTTCTTACCTATTTACCACTATTGTTTTTGGGGTTATGCATTAAAGACAACTGCATTCACATTAAAAAGGGGCACCATCTAAGTCAGTTGAGACGACACAATCTGAACTGTGGTTTGGCAGGAAACCAAAGTTGTCGTTTCTTAAAGTTTGGGGTTGTGATGCTTATATGAAAAAGTTTCATCCTGATAAGCTCAAACCCAGATCGGAAAAATATGTCTTCATATGATACCCAAAAAGTTATTGTTGGGTACACCTTCTATCACAGATCCGAAGGCAAGATATTCGTTGCTAAGAATGGATCATTTCTAGAGAAGGAGCTTCTCTCGAAAGAAGTGAGTGGGAGGAAAGTAGAACTTGATAAGGTAATTGTACCTTCTCCCTTATTGGAAAGTAGTTCATCACAGAAATTTGTTCCTGTGACTACTACACCAATTAGTGAGGAAGCTAATGATGATGATCATGTAACTTCAGATCAAGTTACTACCGAATCTCGTAGGTAAACCAGAGTGAGATCCGCACCAGAGTGGTACGGTAATCCTATTTTGGAGGTCATGCTACTTGACCATGACGAACCTACGAACTATGAGGAAGCGATGATGAGCCCAAATTCCGCAAAATGGCTTGAGGCCATGAAATCTGAGATGCGATCCATGTATGAGAACAGAGTATGGACTTTGGTTGACTTGCCCGATGATCGGCAAGCCATTGAGATTAAATGGATCTTCAATAGGAAGACGGACGCTGATGGTAGTGTTACTATCTACAAAGCTAGACTTGTCGAAAAAGGTTTTTGACAAAGTTCAAGGTGTTGACTACGATGAGATTTTCTCACTCGTATCGATGCTTAAAGTCTGTCCGAATCATGTTAGCAATTGCCGCATTTTATGAAATCTGGCAAATGGATAACAAAACTGCAATCCTTAAATGGATTTCTTAAAGAAGAGTTGTATATGATGCAACCA
Organism: Triticum aestivum; assembly: GCF_018294505.1. NCBI lineage: Eukaryota > Viridiplantae > Streptophyta > Magnoliopsida > Poales > Poaceae > Triticum > Triticum aestivum. The sequence continues at coordinate 614,109,671 of NC_057797.1, forward strand.
GAAGGTTTTGTCAATCCTAAAGGTGTTAACAAAATATGCAAGCTCCAGCGATCCATCTATGGACTGGTGCAAGCATCTCGGAGTTGGAATACACGCTTTGATAAGTTGATCAAAGCATATAATTTTATACAGACTTGCGGTGAAGCCTGTATTTACAAGAAAGTGAGTGGGAGCACTACAACATTTCTGATAAGTATATGTGAATGACATATTGTTGATCGGAAATAACGTAGAATTATTCTGCAAAGCATAAAGGAGTGTTTGAAAGGAGTTTTTCAAAGAAAGACCTCAATGAAGCTGCTTACATATTGAGCATCAAGATCTATAGAGATAGATCAAGACGCTTGATAAGTTTTTTCAGTGAGTACATACCTTGACAAGATTTTGAAGTAGTTCAAAATGGAACAGTCAAAGAAAGAGTTCTTGCCTATGTTACAAGGTGTGAAATTGAGTAAGACTCAAATCCCGACCACGGTAGAAGATAGAAATAGAATGAAAGTCATTCCCTATGCTTTAGCCATAGGTTCTATAAAGTATGCCATGCTGTGTACCAGATCTATTGTATACCCTACACTGATTTTGGCAAGGGAGTACAATAGTGATCTAGGAGTAGATCACTAGACAACAGTCAAAATTATCCTCAGTGGAATAAGGATATGTTTCTCGATTATGGACGTGACAAAAAGGTTCGTCGTAAAGGGTTACGTCGATGCAAGTTTTTGACACTGATCTAGATGACTCTAAGTCTCAATCTAGATACATATTGAAAGTGGGAGCAATTAGCTAGAGTAGCTCCGGGCAAGAGCATTGTTGACATAGATATTTGCAAAATACTTACGGATCTGAATATGACAGACCCGTTGACTAAAATTATCTCACAAGCAAAACATGATCACACCTTAGTACTCTTTGGGTGTTAATCACATAGCAATGTGAACTAGATTACTGACTCTAGTAAACCCTTTTGGGTGTTGGTCACATATAGATGTGAACTATGGGTGTTAACCACATAAAGATGTGAACTATTGATGTTAGATCACATGGCGATGTGAACTAGATTATTGACTCTAGTGCAAGTGGGAGACTGAAGGAAATATGCCCTAAAGGCAATAATAAAGTTATTATTTATTTCCTTATTTCATGATAAATTTTTATTATTCATGCTAGAATTGTATTAACCGGAAACATAATACATGTGTGAATATATAGACAAACAGAGTGTCACTAGTATGCCTCTACTTGACTAGCTCGTTAATCAAAGATGATTTTGTTTCCTAACCATGGACAAAGAGTTGTTATTTGATTAACGGGATCACATCATTAGGAGAATGATGTGATTAACATGACCCATTCCGTTATCTTAGCACTTGATCGTTTAGTATGTTGCTATTGCTTTCTTCATGACTTATACATGTTCCTATGACTATGAGATTATGCAACTCCCGTTTACCGGAGGAACACTTTGTGTGCTACCAAACGTCACAACGTAACTGGGTGATTATAAAGGTGCTCTACAGGTGTCTCCGAAGTTACTTGTTGGGTTGGCGTATTTCGAGATTAGGATTTGTCACTCCGATTGTCGGAGAGGTATCTCTGGGCCCTCTTGGTAATGCACATCACTTAAGCCTTGCAAGCATTGCAACTAATGAGTTAGTTGTGAGATGATGTATTACAGAACGAGTAAAGAGACTTGCAGGTAACGAGATTGAACTAGGTATTGAGATACCGCCGATCGAATCTCGGACAAGTAACATACCGATGACAAAGGGAACAACGTATGTTGTTATGCGGTCTGACCGATAAAGATCTTCGTAGAATACGTGGGAGCCAATATGAGCATCCAGGTTCCGCTATTAGTTATTGACCGGAGACGTGTCTCGGTCATGTCTACATAGTTCTCGAACCCGTAGGGTCCGCACACTTAAGGTTTCGATGACAGTTATATTATGAGTTTATGAGTTTTGATGTACCAAAGGAGTTCGGAGTCCCGGATGAGATCGGGGACATGACGAGGAGTCTCGAAATGGTCGAGACGTAAAGATCGATATATTGGACGACTATATTCGGACATTGGAAAGGTTCCGAGTGATTCGGGTATTTTTCGGAGTACCGGAGAGTTACGGCAATTCGCCGGGGAGTATATGGGCCTTATTGGGCCATACGGGAATAGAGGAGAGAGGCCAAAAGGAAGGAGGTGTGTGCCCCCCCTCTGGTCCGAATTGGACAAGGGGTGCGGCCCCCTTTCCCCCCTTGGCGCGCCCTCCTTCTAGGCCGGCCGCCTCCCCCCTTGCTCCTTTATATACGGGGGCAGGGGGGCACCTCTAGACACAACAATTGATCCTTGAGATCTCTTAGCCGTGTGCGGTGCCCCCCTCCACCATAATCCTCGATAATATATTGTAGCAGTGCTTAGGAGAAGCCCTGCAACGGTAGAACATCAAGATCGTCACCACGCCGTCGTGCTGACGGAACTCTTCCCTGACACTTTGCTGGATCGGAGTCCCGGGATCGTCATCGAGCTGAACGTGTGCTAGATCTCTGAGGTGCCGTAGTTTCGGTGCTTGATCGGCCGGGCCGTGAAGACGTACGACTACATCAACCGCGTTGTTATAACGCTTATGCTTTCGGTCTATGAGGGTACATGGACAACACTCTCCCCTCTCGTTGCTATGCATCACCATGATCTTGCATGTGCGTAGGAATTTTTTTGAAATTTCTACGTTCCCCAACAAGTAGAACATAAGGCCGCGAACAAATGGATGGAGGGGAAACCCCAGTCCGCGGACGAAGTGGGTAAGGAAGACCACCCTTTCGTGAGGTTCCGGGATGGGGACGATCTGCCCTGCAGCTGGCAGCCGGTGTGCGATATCTTCGGACAGATATCCGGCTCCCCTCAGCTTCTTGATGTGTCCCTCCGTGACGGAGGAGACCATCCACTTGCCTCCCGCTCCGGACATGACTGGAGAAGGTTGAGAAGGAAGATGTGGACTTGGGCGCTGGAGCTCGAGTGCGCAAGAATTGATGAGCAATGAGGAAGAAGGCGTGGGTAGAAGAAGGTGAAATCTTATCCCTTTATATGGGCGGACGAAACTATGCGTCCCCGCTAGCCTGGTAAAACTCGCTTATCCCCCAAGCGGCGTAATTGATGGCGCGGTTGGGTTACCCACGTCCGTATTGATGAGAATCCCGCGATAAGGGGGCATGATTCTGCTTCGACAAGACGTGCCAAGGAAACCACCTCGTGAAACGCGCTGAGGTTGGCTGTAAAAAACGATTTGAATAAAGGCTTGGCTGTGGTGTGATGTCACATCACGGAATACGTCAGCAGATTAGATTTGTGGAAATGTTATTCTCTCTACGGAGGTATGTGGAAACTTGTTTTGCATAGCCGGACACGATCCTCGTGTTCAAGATCTTCTATGAAGTATTCGGCGGAGGAACCCACCTTGCAATGTCGTAGACAATCTGCGCGCCGGACTCATCGTCATTGAATCCTGGTTCAGGGGCTACTGAGGGAGTCCTGGATTAGGGGGTATCCGGACAGCCGGACTATAACCTTTGGCCGGACTGTTGGACTATGAAGATACATGATTGAGGACTTCATCCCGTGTCCGGATGGGACTCTACTTGGCGTGGAAGGCAAGCTTGGCGATACGGATATGTAGATCTCCTTCCTTGTAACCGACTCTGTGTAACCCTAGCCCCCTCCGGTGTCTATATAAACCGGAGGGTTTAGTCCGTAGGACAGAAGAACAATAACAACAATCATACCATAGGCTAGCTTCTAGGGTTTAGCCTCTCTGATCTCGTGGTAGATCAACTCTTGTACTATCCATATCATCAATATCAATCAAGCAGGAGTAGGGTTTTACCTCCATCGAGAGGGCCCGAACCTGGGTAAAAACATCGTGTCCCTTGTCTCCTGTTACCATCCGCCTAGACGCACAGTTCGGGACCCCCTACCCGAGATCCGCCGGTTTTGACACCGACAACATAATCACTAGCATCACACATAATTTCAAAAGGTAAGTTCCAATCAGGTGGTTGACCAATGGGTGCAAAAATTAAGGCTTCCTTAAGTGTTTCAAAGGGTTCTGCACAATCATCATCAAAAACAAATGGAACATCCTTTTGTAAAAGATTTGTAAGAGGTCTAAATTTTTTAGAGAAGTCTTTAATAAACCTCTTATAGAAACCAGCATGACCGAGGAAACTACGAATACCTTTGATATCTTCAGGACATGGTATTTTATCAATTGCGTCAACTTTAGCTTTATCCACCTCAATACCTCATTCAAAATTTTTATGTCCCAAGACAATACCTTCATTAACCATAAAGTGACACTTCTCCCAATTCAAGACAAGATTAGTTTGCTCACATCTCTGCAAAAACTCGATCAAGGTTGCTTAAGCAATCATCAAAAGAAGTTCAGTATACGGAGAAATCATACATGAAAACCTCAACAATCTTTTCACAAAAATCAGAGAATATGGCAGTCATACATCTTTGAAAGGTAGCAGGTGCATTGCATAAGCCAAAAGGCATACGTCTATAAGCATAAGTTCCAAAAGGACAAGTAAAGGTGGTTTTCTCTTGATCAGGTTGTGAAACAGGTATTTGAGAAAAACCAGAATATCCATCAAGGAAGCAAAAGTGTGTGTGCTTTGACAATCTTTCTAGCATTTGATCAACAAAAGGCAAAGGGTAATAATCTTTTCTAGTTGCTTTATTTAATTTTCTAAAATCATTACTATTATGTAGCCAGCAACAATTCTTTGTAGAATAAGTTCATTCTTATCATTATGAACAACAGTAATACATCCCGTCTTAGGGACACAATGAATAGGACTTACCCATCTACTATCAGCTATAGGATAAATTATACCTGCTTCTAGAAGTTTTAATATTTCAGTTCTTACCACTTCTTTCATTTTAGGATTCAAACGCCGTTGATGATCAACAATGGATTTAGCATCAGGTTCCATATTAATTTTGTGCTGACAGAGAGTGGGACTAAGCCCTTCGAATCATCAAGAGTATACCCAATAGCAGCTTGGTGCTTCTTCAGAACCATTAATAATCTTTCTTCTTCATGTTCTGAAAGGTTAGCACTAATAATAACATGATATATATTTTTCTCATCAAGATAAGCATATTTTAAAGTGTCTGATAATTGTTTTAATTCAAACACAGGATCACCTTTAGGTGGAGGAGGACCTCCTAGAGTTTCAATTGGAAAATTGTGTTTAAGCAGAGGATATTGTTCAAAGAAAATCTTATCTATTTCATTTCTTTCATGCATATGCATATCATTCTCATGGTGTAGCAAATATTGTTCTAGTGGATCAGTACGAGGTATAACAATAGAATCAAGACAAATTATTTCATCCTTACTAGGCAATTCTTTCTTATGATACTTTCTACTAAACTTGGAAAAATTAAAATCATGAGACTCATCACCAAAACTTACACCGACAGTTTGTTTCTCACAATCTATTTTAGCATTAACGGTGTTCAAGAAAGGTCTACCAAAGATAATGGGACAAAAGTCATCTTGTGGGGAACCAAGAACAAGAAAATCAGTAGGGTATTTTATTTTCCCGCACAAGACTTCAACATCTCTAACAATCCCAAGTGGTGTGATGGTGTCTTTATTAGCAAGTTTAATAGTAACATCTATGTCTTCTATTTCAGCTGGTGCTATATCATTCATAATTTCTTGATGTAAGGTAAAAGGAATAGCACTCATGCTAGCACCTATGTCACATAAACCATGATAACAGTGATATCCTATTTTAACTGAGACAACAGGCATGCCAACAACGGGTCTGTGTTTATCTTTTTCATCGGGTTTCGCAATTCTAGCAGCTTCATCACAAAAGTAAATAACATGCCCATCTATATTTTATACCAAGAGATCTTTAACCATAGCAACACTAGGTTCTACCTTGATTTGTTCAGCTGGTTTAGGTGTTCTAGTATAGCTTTTATTGACCATAGTTGAAAATTTAGCATGTTCCTTTATCCTAACAGGGAAAGGTGGTTTTTAAATATAAGCAGTAGGAACAACTGGATCAACATTATAGATAATAGTTTCATCTTTATCTATTATTGGTTCTTTAATTTCTTCTTTAATATATTTAAACCACTTCTCCTTAGGGAGATCAACATGAGTAGCAAATGATTCACAAAAGGAGGCTACTACCTCAGAGTCAAGTCCATATTTAGTGCTAAACTTTTGAAAAGCATCGGTATTCATAAAGGATTTAACACAATCATACTTAAGCTTAATACCTGACTCTTTACCTTCGTCGAGTTCCCAATCTTCAGAGTTGCGTTTAATTCTTTCTAAAAGATCCCACTGGAAATCAATAGTCTTCTTCATAAAGGAACCAGTACAAGAAGTGTCAAGCATGGATCGATCATCATGAGAAAGCCGAGCATAAAAATTCTGAATGATAATTTCTCTTGAGAGCTCATGATTGGGGCATGAATATAACATTAACTTAAGCCTCCCCCAAGCTAGATCAATAATTTCTCCTTCATGAGGCCAGAAATTATATATGTAATTCCGATCATGCTGAACTAGATGCATAGGATAAATTCTTTGGTGAAACTCCAATTTCAATCGATTCCAATTCCAAGATCCAATATCATGGCATAGCCTATGCCATGCCAATACCTTTCCCTTCAAAGATAAAGGGAAAACCTTCTTCTTAGCTTCATCTTTGGGTAAACCTGAAAGCTTAAATAATCCACAAATTTCTTCCACATATATCAAGTGCATATCAGGATGTTCGGTTCCATCTCCTGCATAAGGATTAGCTAGCAGTTGTTCAATCATACCCGAAAGAATTTCATAACCAATATTTTTAGTAGGTGCAGTAGGTTGAGGAATAATTAATTGTGGTTCCGGTCGAGGTGAAGATACCCCGAACATACCCCTCAAAGGATTGTTTTCCATAGTAACAAATGACAGTAAATTTCAGCACGTAGTAATAATTTTTCCTTACCAATTTCCACTTACCAAGAGCGCTTCACTCCCTAGCAATGGCACCAGAAAAGAGCCTTTATGACCCACAAGTATATGGGATCAATCGTAGTCCTTTCAATAAGTAAGAGTGTCAAACCCAACGAGGAGCAGAAGGAAATGACAAGTGGTTTTCAGCAAGGTATTCTCTGCAAGCACTGAAATTATAAGTAGCGAGTAGTTTGATAGCAAGATAATTTGTAATGAGCAAGTAACGGTAATAGTAACAAAAGTGTAGCAAGATAGCCCAATCCTTTTGAGGCAAAGGACAGGCCAAAACGGTCTCTTATGATAAGCAAAGCGTTCTTAAGGGTACACGGGAATTTCATCTAGTCACTTGAGGGTGTCCTGGATTAGGGGGTGCTCGGGTGTCCGGACTATTTGATATGGCCGGACTGACGGGCCATGAAGATAAAAGCAGAAGACTTTCCCTCGTGTCTGGGTAGGACTCCTATATGCATGGATGGCAAGATTGGTGTTCGGATATGTTATTTCCTTCCCCCACAACCGACTCTATATAACCCTAGGCCCCTCCAGTGTGTATATAAACCGAAGGGTTTAGTCCGTAGAGGTATCAGAATTCTCATAGGCTAGATAGCTAGGGCTTAGCCATTATGATCTCGAGGTAGATAAACTCTTGTAACCCTTATACTCATCGAATATAATCAAGCAGGACGTAGGGTTTTACCTCCTTTAAGAGGGCCCGAACCTGGGTAAACATCATGTCCCCATCGTCCCTTGTTACCATTGATCCTTAGATGCATAGTGCGGGACCCCCTACCCGAGATCTGCCGGTTTTAACACCGATATCACTTTCATCATGTTGGTTTATTTGTGTTCGCTACTTCGATAATTTGATATGTGGGTGGACCGGTGCTTAGGTGCTATTCTTACTTGAACAAACCTCCTACTTATGATTAACCCCCTCGCAAGCATCCACAACTACGAGAAAACACTACAAAAAAAGACACTTCTGTGATGATACGTGTTTGTCACTGTAGGTCACATTTTCTGTCATGCATGTACATCCATGACGATTTTATGACAGAATCAAGATAGTCATACCCGTGCTGTCGTAGAAGTGTTCCATGACATTACCAAAATTATCATCACAGAAGTGTCCACTTCCATGACGATAAATCGTGCATCATAGAAGTGCTTTCGTCAAGGGTGACCGACACGTGGCATCCACCCTAATAGGTTGCCGTTAAGCTATCGGGTCCGGTTTTGGATATGATAACCCGTTAACAGCCCAGACCAAAGGGTATTTTCCACATGTAAAATTCTCATTGGCGAGAGGAAACACATGTTGGCTCACCATTGGGGCAGATGTCATCCACTCATTGGACAGGAGGCGCCTATGATACGTCGACACGTGGCACGGCCCAATAGAGGCCCATTCCGGTGAAAAGGCCGACCCATTTGACTTGGTCAAAAGGTAACGGGCCGGCCCATGGAAAGCCTGTTAATGGCCTATTCGTATATAGCCCATTTACGACCCGCTAACTACCGGCCCGTTACGGCCTATCGGAATTAAGCCCAGTAGCTTCATCTGGGCCGTCCAATATGATTCCAGCCTGTTGTAACTTCTGGCCCATGTATAGCCCATGATGTCTTTTGGCCCATGTATGGCCCATGATGTATTTCAGCCCATATGAGGCCCTTTGTAACTCTCGGACCATTAAAGGCCCGAGATGAAACTGGCCCATAATGAAAAGTGTATCGCTTTATACCCATTAACGACCCATTATTCCGTTGGCCGTTTCCATCCCGTGTTAACTTTCGGCCTTCTAAGGGCCCATTTATTCTTGGACTCATTTCTAGAATCCGGTTAGATACGGTCTGTTACTGGCTTGTTCCGTTTGTGGGCCAAATACAGCCCATGGTTACATTCGGCCCGTTTGTGGCCCGTTAACCCATTGGGCTGTTTTCATAGCGTTATCAAATACGGCATATTAACGGCCCGTTATGGTCCACGAATAGTACGACCCATGTTTGGCGAAATGATTATACGCCCCGTAGAAGGCCCATGGATCCTACGACCCGTAGAAGACCAATGGATCCTACGCCCCGTAGAAGGCCCATGGATCATACGGTCCGTAGAAAGTCCATGGATCCTATGGACCGTAGAAGGCCCGTGGATCCTACGGCCCGTAGAAGGCCCACAAATCCTACGGCCCGCAGGAGGCCCATGGTTACAACAATCTGTGTGTTGCCATGATTATTGTGGCCTAGTTACCAAAAATAGGTTATTGTGGCCACTAGAAAAACGCGGAAAAAGAACTGCAGTGACTACAAGCAAACAACTAAACAAGACAATAAGGAAATAAATAAGCAAACAACTAACGCTAGCCTATTACAGCTATTACACATATTACATCCACTGGGCATCAAAGTTCTCCACCCGTGCAAATATAGGGAACAAAGCAGCATATTACATACACTGGCCGTAAAATTGGCCACCAGTGCAAATAAATGCGACAGCAAAACAAGTCCATAACTGAAGCAACTTCAGAAGAGCTCAAGAAACGTTATCCTGGGTATCCACCATGCTGGCAATAAGCTTAGCAAGCTTATTAGCTTTGTCCTGTTTGGCGCTAAAATCCTCCAACGCTTGTTGTTGCACTAGAAAGTATGCATATGAATGCTCCAAGGACTTCCGCAGTCCTTCCGCTTCTTGTCGCAACACAACTGATCGATGTCTTTCAGCTTGTAGTTGAGACTCAAGAAACCGAACTGATTCAGACAGTGAGTTTGAAGAGCTTGTGCAAGCGGTAGTGGCCAGTAACTCGAACAGTAAACCAAGACAGGACTTTGGGGTTGCCTCACTGTCTTCAAGATAGTTTTCCTTAGCTATTTTATTAGCTTTGTTGGAGACCAACAAGGATGTCTCACGATCCTGAACCTTATCTGCATTACTTCCTTTATCATTGCTTAATAAGGCACTCTTCCCCAATATTCTATCAGCATTCTAAAAGAAGAAACAAGCAGACACATAACAGGTTTAGCATGTACTTGTATATGAAACTCATTTCGGTGAACCAGTTCATTAGTAAGGTGGACAAGATTAAACTACCAAGTCTTCTATTGCCAAGTAGTACATTATAAAAGCATCAAACAAACATATATCTATGTCCTATGGTCACTGCATTGTCTTACTAAATCAAAATAGAGACACGGTTCAAATCATATCAGTTCATGAGAAAGAAGCACTGAAAGAATACGAAGCGTGGGAAACTAAACGTCACAACAAGATTTCAGATGGGTACCACGGGTCTACATGTACAACAACACTATTGGTCATGTTATGATGCTAGTAATATGCATGATATGAGAAGTCAACTGTCGGTGTCAAAACCGGCGGATCTCGGGTAGGGGGTCCCGAACTATGCGTCTAGGCCGGATGGTAACAGGAGGCAGGTAACACGATGTTTTACCCAGGTTCGGGCCCTCTTGATGGAGGTAAAACCCTACATCCTGCTTGATTTATATTGATGATATGGGTAGTACAAGAGTAGATCTACCACGAGATCAAGGAGGCTAAACCCTAGAAGCTAGCCTATGGTATGATTGTTGTGTATGGAGTTGATTGCCTACGGACTACAACCCTCCGGTTTATATAGACACCGGATAGGGTTAGGGTTACACAGAGTCGGTTACAATGGTAGGAGATCTTGAATATCCGCATCGCCAAGCTTGCCTTCCACGCCAAGGAAAGTCCCATCCGTACACGGGACGAAGTCTTCAATCTTGTATCTTCATAGTCCAGGAGTCTGGCTGAAGGTATAGTCCGGCTACCCGAACACCCCCTAATCCAGGACTCCCTCAGTAGCCCCTGAACCAGGCTTCAATGACGACGAGTCCGGCGCGCAAATTGTCTTCGGCATTGCAAGGCGGGTTCCTCCTCGAAGTCCTTCATAGAAGATTGTAAACACCAAGAGTAGTGTCCGGCTCTGCAAAATAAGCTTCCACATATTGCCATAGAGAGAATAATATTAACACAAATCAAATCTGCTGACGTATTCCGCAGTGCGTCATCACACTACAGCCAAGTCCTTTACTCGAATCATTTTCACTTTTCCACCTCAGCGTGTTTTGCGAGGTGGTTTCCTTGGCATGTCTTGTCGAAGAAGAGATCGTGTGCCCCCCTTTTACGGGATTCTCATCAGTACGGACGTGGGTAACCCAATCGTGCCCGTTAGCATGTTTTCTCGATTAAAGGCGAGTCCCAAACGGTTACAGGGAGGGCTCCTGGTATTCAACCTCTTATAAAGAGACCAAGGCCTTACTCCTTTTTCCAATCTCAAACGAGTTCGCCCGTCGCCTCGAGTTCCAACACCCTAGGCTCCAGATTCCAGGCGCTTCGGACCTTCGACAATGTCCGGTTCCGACCTTCAAGGCCGATGGATGCCCTCCTCCATCACGGAGGAGGACGTGCTAAAGTTGAGAGAGGCTAAGTTCTTGACCACCGAAATTCCGCATAGGTTGCCTGCTCAAAGGCAGGCTATTCCTAGTCCCCAGCCCGGTGAGAGCGTAGTGTTCATGTCTCACTTCCTTCGGGGGTTAGGTTTCCCGATGGATCCCTTCGTGAGGGGGTTGCTGTTTTATTACGGGCTGGAATTTCATGACTTAGCTCCGGAGTCCATCCTCCACATTTCCTCATTCATCGTTGTGTGCAAAGCGTTCCTCCGTGTTACTCCTCACTTCGGATTATGGCTCAAGACTTTTGGAGTGGAGCCGAAGATGATCGAGGGACGACACGCAGAGTGCGGAGGCGCTGTCATAAGTAAGAACACTGATGCTCCATGGCCCGAGGGCTCCTTTCAAGAGGAGCTCGGCTTGTGGCAATGAGAATGGTTCTATATCATCACTCCCAGGAGCGCCAAGTGGGCGGCGCCTCCTGCCTTTCGCTCGGGTCCCCCATCACGGCTAGCGTCATGGGTTAACAGAGGGTTAGATTGGGGTTTGCCCAAAGACATGCCCTTGTTACAGGGCCGAATTAAGGATCTCTTGGAAGGAGACCTCAGCTTGATCAAGGTGAAGCAGGTCATGCTGATTCGCCGAATATTGCCCGGCAAACTTCGCCCCCTTCGCCTGTGGGAGTTTAATCCAGAGGGACCGCGAGCTCTCCAGAACTTTATGGGCGCAACGCCCGCGGAGATGTATAGACTGTTTTTTGGATCACAAGAGATGTGTCCAGATTTAACCGAGGACGCAGGCCTAAGCTTCAATCGCCCGGATACTCAAGTAAGCGACCTTGTGCCCGGACCTTCTATCCGTATAATTGTCATAAACTTGCCCCTAAAAGAGCCGTCCTTTTAAACAGGAGTGGATAGCGAAGGCAAAGCTGATCAGGTGTCCGGCTCCCCTTCCTGAAACCAGGCCGGATCCCGTGCTGGTCAGGATGCTGGAGATAATGCCTTTGGAGGGGGAGGACAAGGAAGCTATGGCCTCCTCGAAGGAGGCTGCTCCGAAGGGAGGAACCGACAATTCCTCTCCCAAGGGGAAGAAGAGGGCCGCCTCTGACGACCCAGAGACCATGGCCCCGAAGCGGGGGAGAAAATCCTCGTTAGAGGGTCCGACGCCGGGGAGTTCCTCGGCCGAACGACACCATCAAAGGGATCAGCCCTCTAGCGAGCCGTAAGTAGAGAGAGGTTTTCCTTTTGAGGGATGAGAGAAATCCTTGATTTATATCTGAGAAGATTAACCAAAATTTTACCTTGTAGCTCGGACCTCAGCCCTTCTCAGCAGAGCTTGTCTTCGGGGGATCTTCTTCTGGAGATGATGGAGAGCGGGACACCTCCCCCTGCCATACCGCCTAGCGAGGCGGGCGACCCTGAGGTGTCGTCGCGAAGGGTTTCTCTGAATCCAGAAGGGGCGGAAGATAGCTATGTGTCCCCCCAAGGCTCCCGCGTCCGGCCTTCAAAAGAGGCTATAGGACAAGTCCGGCACCGTCTGGTGCTCGGCCGGAGGAGCTAAAGATTCTGCTGGGGCGAGCTTCTATCTCAGAGGAGCACCGTGCATTGATGGGCATGGTGATTGAAAGGATTTCATCCGCAGAAAGAGGATTGCATGAGGCCGTCAAAAGTTTACTGACGGGTTTTGAGGTACGTTAGATAATGTACACTTTTGTCAATTGCGCATAAGTAAGATGCGCCCTGTGTAGATAGTAGCCCCTGAGACTCTGTGTGTTGTCAAGAAATGACGGCACGTAGAGGATCATAATCCCAGGTCTAAGATGTCGCCTTTGAATTTAGGTGGCGAGGTGTTCGGAATCAAGCCGAACTGATGATGTGGCCGAACTAAAGCAGCAACTGGACATGGCAGATGCCGACATCGCGCTTGTCAAAAAGCGGCTTGATGAGGCTCAAGGTATGTAATTCTTCGGGCAGCATCAGGTAAGAGGAGCTTCATGCCAGTGTCTTACAATGTGTGTGCTTGACGCAGATGGTACGACCACCATGGAGAATCTTAGGGCAGAACTTGCCCGAGCTAAGGAGCAAGCCAGAAAAAGCGATGCGGCTGCCGAGAAGGCCCTTGAAGAGCTGAGAGCCGAACAAGCTGCTCACTGCTGAAGCAAAGAAGAGATGGCCAAGATGGCCGAAAAGTTGAAAAGCACGACAGACCGTTGCAGACTTCTTGAAAAAGAAGACCAGGCGAAACAGACGGACTTAGAGAAGGCCGTTGCCAATGCCAAGGACGCGCGCTCTGCGATGAGAGCTGCGAAGGAGGAGCTACGTCAGGCCGAACAGATTGCGGCTGGAAAGCCCTTTATGCTGCGAAGGAAATTTTGCGGTCCGAAGTTTGCTCCGTTGGACCGGATGTGGAGTGTGGAGGATACCTATCTGGACTTGGCAGCGAGTGCTGCTGATGCGACCGAACACTTTCGAGATCAGAAAGATCGTGAAGTGGAAAAGCTTTTCTGGTCACAGTTTCACAATCCAGAGCGTCCACTGGCAGTGGATGATCGTTTGGCTCAATGGGCCGAACTAAATAGGTTGTCTGGGCTCACCATGAAGTACGTCATGGGTCACCTGTGGCCGGGGAGATCGGAGCCGAAGAGTTATTTCAGCTTAGTGCAGCAATTCCTTGACGCGGTGCCGCGTATAAATGCAATGAAGAGGTCAGCATGCGTAGAGGGAGCTAGGATGGCTCTTGCCCGTGTTAAGACATACTGGGCAGAGATGGAGACCACCGTTGTTGCGTCCCGAGATTCGGACAAAAGCCGAGTACCTTCCGAGCACTATTTTCAGGAAGTTCTTGAAGGCGCTCGTGTAATAGAGACGCAGTGCCCAAAAGATGCTATGTTATGATAGCATATGTAATTATAAAGTAATATTTTGATAAACTGTAGTGGCCTTTTTTATACTTGTGCCTCCAAGTATTGGAAACACCTCCTGTGCGGCCGTTTTAAGATATCTATACAAAATCTGAAAGATGGTAGTCGTTGGCTTCAGCCCCCACGCACATAGTGCGGGGGTGCTCGCAGAAGACGCATTTTCACACTTAACCCAACGTCTTGGTCCTACAAAGGAGGTGATAGCGCAGCGGGCCAGGCAACCGGACTATAATGCTTTAACACTTTCATTTAGCCATAGGAGTTTGACAGTGAGACTATTTAGGTAGCTCCTTGGTGGCAACTGCGCTCGTCCGAGTTCGGGGCACGTATGTGCCTGACCGGGATGCGGCCCTTCGTTAAAGTGGAGGAATCCGATAGATTCTGATAGGTCATCGAGTGGCTGACCAGTCTCACGCTACATCATGACAGCCAGTTTTTGGCTTTCTCTACTGAGGTGCTCGCCCGGCCGAACCGGGGCACAATCGCAGAAGTTCTCCTGGTGCTACCTTAGCCGATAGAGCGAAACGTAAGGTAGCCGAACTCAGGAGCCGGGCAACCCAACATTTGACCAAAGACATGATTTGGAGCTGATGCATATAATGCCAAAACTCGCGACGCCGAACACTCCCTAAGGTGTTCGGTCTTTATGAGTGCGGGCAAAACAACACTCTTTATTAAAAAGGAAAGCCCCTAGTGTCCAGGTATGTGCAAAAATTCTGACGTGGCCACATGCCAAGACGCCAGCCTCCTCCTTGGTTATTTCAGAAAAAACAGGGGATGTCTAGCAACAAGACATAGTAAAAAAGGTTTACGCAGGGTCTTAATCTAAAAAGAATCCTTTAGGACGGGTCCCTACTGCACATCTGCGCCTGTGTCTCCGTTGTGCCGTATCCTGGACGGGTGCCGCATGACGTTCATATTTACGGGCACTGCACGTTTTGTTATGTGAAGTGAGTTCACTGTTTTTACTTCTTGTGGGAAGTTCTTTTGTTTCCTGGTGCTCTGCTTTTGGGGTTCGTCCTTGTCTTCGCTTGGTGTGTCGAGCCCCTTATGTTCGGCATTGAGTCTGCCAGATTGTTTGAAAACCCAACAGTCTCTGTGGGTATGGTTAGCAGGCTTCCCGGGAGTACTGTCTATCTGACATATCCTGTCCAGGATTTTATTTAGGTTGGATGGATCGTCCCTGTTATCCTGGGGGGCGATTTTTCCTGATTTTGTCGTGAGCCTTTGAATCCGGCATTGACTGCCGTGCTCTTTGGACTTTTGTCCTTAGTCCAGCGATGGTCCTTGTTGCGTCGCGGTTTTCTGTTTCCATCCCTAGTTTCGGATGTACTTCGGTTGCTGGGGCTGCACCTTGCCAACCAGCTGTCCTCCCCTGCACAAAAGCGGGTCATGAGGCTTGTTAGTGCGGCCATTGTTCTTGGCTTTTCTTGGCCGAGGTGTCTGGCGAGCCATTCATCTCGGACGTTATGCCTGAAAGCTGCTAAGGCTTCGGCGTCCGGACAGTCGACTATCTGATTCTTTTTAGTGAGGAATCTATTCCAGAACTGCCGAGCTGATTCTCCGGGTTGTTGAGTTATGTGACTAAGATCGTCTGCATCCTGAGGGCGGACATAGGTCCCTTGAAAGTTTGCTCGGAAAGCATCCTCGAGCTCTTCCCAGCTTCCAATTGTGTTTTCGAGAAGGCTTTTAAGCCAATGCCAGGCTGGCCCTTTAACTTAAGGGGTAGATATTTTATGGCGTGGAGATCATCTCCTCTAGCCATGTGTATGTGGAGGATATAATCCTCGATCCAAACTCCAGGGTCTGTTGTTCCATCATATGCCTATATGTTTACGGGTTTGAATCCCTCTGGGAATTCATAGTCTATGACCTCATCGGTGAAACATAGGGGGTGTGCGGCGCCCCTGTATTTGGGTGTGCCAGATTCTGATGATAGCTTCATAGCGTTGCTTACGAGAGCTTGCTTTCTTGGCCCATAAATGGACCTGACTGGGCCATGCTGCGAATCCTTAAGTGGGTCGCATGCCGATTTAGGTGCGGCGCCGCTTGCCGCTTTATGGGGTCATCTATCCGACCGTGTGGCTTTTTCATTTTTTGAATGCGAGGGCTCTAGGGCCTCTTCGTCGAATTCAGGTAGTAGCTTTCTTTTCGGATAGCTTTTAGTGCGGCGACTGTCGCCGTACTTACCTGTGGTATTGATTACTTTGCTCCATCTAATCCGGAGTGCATCTTCCGCTGTTTTTAGCTTCCGCTTCTGCTTTTTTAGGCTGCGTGCAGTTGCAACGAGCCTCTCGTGGAGATTCTTCTGCTCCATAGGTTTATTCGGCGTGAGGTCGTCCGGAATGCCGTTTTCGCCGGAGGAGGGATGTTTGGTTTCTCTATCCGTGTTGCCCTATTCAGACGGTTGCTCTAAGGCCTGCTCGTCGTCTACCAGCTCGTCCTGCTCTATGGCTGGGTTTTTGTCGAGGCGGGGTTTGGGTCGGCGTTTACGCCGACGCTTTGATTGCTTTTCGGGGGGTCGATCTCCCGTCCCATCCCCTTTTTCCTCGTTGTCGCTTCCTTTAGGGGTATCCACTATGTACACATCATGAGATGAGGTGGTTGTCCAATGCCCTATGGGCGTTGGTTCGTCGGTATCTCCTGCATCGTCATCTATGCTGTCGATGTCTCCAGAGTCGAAGTTGAGCACGTCGTTTAAATTTTCGATAGTGGCTACCAAGTGGGTGGTGGGTGGGCTTTGAATTTCTTCATCGTCCGTATCCCATCCTCGCTGACCGTAGTTCGGCCAGGGCTCTCCTGATAAGGAGAGAGACTTGGGAGAGTTCAGGATATCGCCACAAGGCGAGTGCTGAAAGATGTCTGCGGCGGTGAACTCTATTATCGGCGCCCAATCGGATTCGATCGGAAAGGAGTCTGGATCCTCGGAGTCACGAATCATGCAGAGTGCAGGGCTAGTGTTTGGCTCGATCACCTTTGAGATCGAAGCCCCTGAGGTGACGTCCAACCGCTCATCCTAGATTTGCGCAATAGGCTCCGAGTTAGGGGTTGGAACTGATGCGTGTGCGGCCTCCAGGACACTGTCCGGGGGCAGAGCTAGATCATGCCCCTCGAGATAGTGCGGCGCGCTTGGCCGTGGCTCGAACCCGTCGAAGATCAAGTCTCCGTGGATGTTAGCCGTGTAGTTTAAGCTTCCAAACCTGACTTGATGGCCAGGGGCGTAGCTTTCGATCTGCTCCAGGTGGCCGAGCGAATTGGCCCGCAGAGCGAAGCCGCCGAAGACGAAGATCTGTCCGGGGAGCAAAGTCTCACCCTGGACCGCATCGTTGTTGATGATCAAAGGAGCCATCGGGCCTAAAGGCGACGACACAGAGGAACTCTCAATGAAAGCACCAATGTCGGTGTCAAAACCGGCGGATCTCGGGTAGGGGGTCCCGAACTGTGCGTCTAGGCCGGATGGTAACAGGAGGCAGGGAACACGATGTTTTACCCAGGTTTGGGCCCTCTTGATGGAGGTAAAACCCTACGTCTTGCTTGATTTATATTGATGATATGGGTAGTACAAGAGTAGATCTACCACGAGATCAAGGAGGCTAAACCCTAGAAGCTAGCCTATGGTATGATTGTTGTGTATGGAGTTGATTGCCTACGGACTACAACCCTCCGGTTTATATAGACACCGGATAGGGTTAGGGTTACACATAGCCAAGCTTGCCTTCCACGCCAAGGAAAGTCCCATCCGGACACGGGACGAAGTCTTCAATCTTGTATCGTCATAGTCCAGGAGTCCGGCTGAAGGTATAGTCCGGCTACCCGAACACCCCCTAATCCAGGACTCCATCATCAACTGTATACACAATTGAAATTGAAATCAACAGAGCTATTTATAAGAGCAAACCTGTTAAAGAAACATGCGTAAACATACCTGTTGTGCCATTGGAGTTTCCATTGGATCGTTCAATTTAAAAATAAGCTTGTATGAGTAAATACAGTGATACAAGAGTAAAGCAGTATGCATGATAACAATGCAATCTTAAATGAGAAGAGTTGTTCTTCAGGTTTAAGCACTTGTTCTACATGAATAGAGTACAGTAAGACGCAAGCATATTGTACTTAAAATAAAATGAGGTCATAGAACTTACCACATTCTTGGTTCGGGACCAGTAAAGAACAAGGCGTTCCCATTCATCATCCAGTAAATGTGTCTCAGGAGAATATAAGGGAATTTGATGAGTTTCTTTGCCAGTGAAGTACGTTTTCTTCAGGTAATTCTGATACTGCCACCAAGCATTCTTGAAGATAGCAGAGGTATTAGCACAGGTTACCTCATCCTGAGTTTCCAAATCGGTCCTTCTCTATAGAGAAAAATAGGAAAATTTGCTGTATTGTAATCATCATGGAGGTAGAATGTATGGGACAAGGCAAAGTAATTGCCATGAATAACATTACTTACACATAACTCCTGGACAAACACCTGCAACTGGCATTTTCCTTCATCTTCAGTATAATATTTCCATGATGGGAAGATACACACATAGGATTTAACAACATCAAATGCGATAGATGCTAAATTATGAATGGCTGGTTGTGCTTCCTCCACAGGAATATGTGTACTAACTAGTGGAGTTGGGGTTGGCCATGGTAGTACTGGCGCTTTGGGCACTGGAGCTGCCTTAAAACTGCTCTTGTTTGGGAGCTCTGTGGTGGAGATGGTGTTGTGTCAACAGGAACTGGGTTACTATCTGCTGGGGTTGGGGTTAGATTGGGTGAAGCTAGTTCTCTGTCCATCGCAGTAGGTGTAAAATCTGTGAGAGTCTGGGTTATGTGTGGTAGGGATGGTTCTTGTGCATGTACAACTGGGGTGCTATCTGCACCAAGAGGTAGCACTGTTTTATTTGAAGACCGCGTTTTTACTCCGCTAGATACTGCCATCACCCGCTCCAATTCAAATGGCTGATAAACAGGAAACATAGTTGAATGTACAGACATTGCATGAGAGACAAATGCAATAGATAGTGTGGGAAAAAGATGGCATTAAATAGTTGACATGTATATTGTTTAATGATACGTCTCCGACGTATCTACTTTTCCAAACACTTTTGCCCTTATTTTGGACTCTAACTTGCATGATTTGAATGGAACTAACCCAGACTGACGCTGTTTTCAGCACAATTTCCATGGTGTTATTTTGGTGCAGAAATAAAAGTTCTCGGAATGACCTGAAACTTCACGGAGAATAATTTTGGAATTAATAAAAAATACTGGCGAAAGAATTAACACTAGGGGGCCCACACCCTGTCCATGAGGGTGGAGGGCGCGCCCACCCCCTGGGGCGCGCCCCCTGCCTCGTGGGCCCCCTGAGGCTCCACCGACCTCAACTCCAACTCTATATATTCATGTTTGGGGAGAAAAAAATCAAAGAGAAGGATTCATCGCGTTTTACGATATGGAGCCGCCGCCAAGCCCTAATCTCTCTCGGGAGGGCTGATCTGGAGTCCATTCGGGGCTCTGGAGAGGGGAATCTGTCGCCACCGTCATCATCAACCTTCCTCCATCACCAATTTCATGATGCTCACCACCATGCATGAGTAATTCCATCGTAGGCTTGCTAGACGGTGATGAGTTGGATGGGATTTACCATGTAATCGAGTTAGTTTTGTTAGGGTTTGATCCCTAGTATCCATTATGTTCTAATATTGATGTTGCTATGACTTTGCTATGCTTAATGCTTGTCACTAGGGACAGAGTGCCATGATTTCAGATCTGAACCTATTATGTTTTCATGAATATATGTGAGTTCTTGCTCCTATCTTGCAAGTCAATAGTCACCTACTATGTGTTATGATCCGGCAACCCCAAAGTGACAATAATCGGGACCACTCCCGGTGATGGCCGTAGTTTGAGGAGTTCATGTATTCACTAAGTGTTAATGCTTTGGTCCAGTACTCTATTAAAAGGAGGCCTTAATATCCCTTAGTTTCCAATAGGACCCTGCTGCCACAGGAGGGTAGGACAAAAGATGTCATGCAAGTTCTTTTCCATAAGCACGTATGACTATATTCGGAATACATGCCTACATTACATTGATGAACTGGAGCTAGTTCTGTGTCACCCTATGTTATAACTGTTGCATGAGGAATCGCATCCGACATAATTCTCCATCATTGATTCATTGCATACAAGCTTTTCACATATTGATGTTTGCTTAGTTACTTTTCCGTTGCCACTCTTACAATTACTACAAAACTTCTACCATTACTTTTGCCACCGTTACCGTTAGTTCCATACTACTTTGCTACTAAATATTTTGCTACAGATATTAAGTCTTCCAGGTGTGGTTGAATTAACAACTCAACTGCTAATACTTGAGAATATTCTTTGGCTCCCCTTGTGTTGAATCAATAAATTTTGGTTGAATACTCCACCTTCAAAAACTGTTGCGATCCCCTATACTTGTGGGTTGTCAAGACTATTTTCTGGCGCCTTTGCCGGGGAGCATAGCTCTATTCTTTGAGTCACTTGGGATATATATCTGTTGATCACTATGAGGAATTTGAAAGACGAAAAAACCAAGATTTATCCCTCAACTACGAGGGGAGGTAAGGAACTGCCATCTAGCTCTGCGCTTGATTCACCTTCTGTTATGAGTAAATTTGCGACACCTACACCTACTATGGATTCTGACATGTCGCATGTTATTGATGATGCCACTTCTGCTATGCATGATGCTTATGATGAAACTACTTCTATGCTTGATAATACTGTGCCACTAGGTGAATTTCTTGATGAACAACTTGCTAGGGTTAGAGAGAATGAAATTATTGAAACTGATAATATTGATGAAAGTGATGATGAAGATTCTCCCCCTAGATATGAATTGCCTGTTGTGCCTAAGGGTTATGTTATGGATGAAGAAACTGCTAGAGAATTTTTAGCTTGCAATGATAGATATGATCTTAAGAAATTGTTAGTTAAGCTGAAAGAAAAATCTTTGAATGCTAGAATGAAATATGACCCTGCTTTTGCTACTTCACCTATATGTATTTATGATAAGGATTATGATTTATCTGTCGATCCTGAGTTAATTAATTTGGTTGAATCCGATCCTTTTTATGGCTATGAATCTGAAATTGTTATGGCACATCTTACTAAATTGAATGATATAGCCACCCTGTTCACTAATGAGGAAAAAATTTGTTACTACTATATCCTTAAGTTATTCTAAAACATGGTTTAATTCTCTTGATCCTGGTTGTGTGCGTAGTCCCCAGGATATGATTTATTACTTCTCTGCTAAATATTTTCCCGCTCATAAGAAACAAGCTGCCTTAAGGGAAATATATAATTTTGTGCAAATTGAAGAAGAGAGTCTCCCACAAGCTTGGGGGAGGCTTCTTCGATTACTTAATTCTTTGCCTGGTCATCCTCTCAAGAAAAATGAAATACTGATGCTTCCAGAGACCACCTGGATAGTTGTGCTGGTTTTGTTTTCAGGGAAAGAACTGTTGATCAAGCTGAATTGCTATTGAATAATATGTTGAGTAATGAAAATAATTGGACACTTCCTGAACCAACTCCTAAACCAACTCCGAAGAAAAGGGGTATTCTATTTCTCAGTCCTGAAGATATGCAAGAGGCAAAGAAATCTATGAAAGAAAAAGGTATTAAAGCTCAAGATGTTAAGAATTTACCACCTATTGAAGAAATACATGGTCTTGATAACCCAACACAGGTAGTAAAGGTAAATTCTCTATATAGATTTGATGAAGGTGATATTCCTTGTTATAAGTCTGCTAGTCAATGCTTAGATGAGTTTGATAATTTTATTGTTAAACAGGAAAACTTCAATGCTTATGTTGGTAGACATTTGAAACGAAATGCTTATATGATTGAACACTTGAGTGATTACATGTCTAGTGTTAAAGGTGAACTTAAACTTATTAGTAAACATGCTTCTATGGTTACCACTCAAGTAGAACAAGTCCTTAAAGCTCAAAATGATTTGCTCAATGAATTAAATAATAAGAAAAATGATAATGGTGTTAGAGTTATGACTAGAGGGGGTAAAATGACTCAGGAACCTTTGTATCCTGAGGGCCACCCCAAGAGAATTGAGCAAGATTCTCAGAGAACTAATGTTGATGCACCTAGTCCTTCTAAGAAGAAGAAAAAGAAAAATGATAGGACTTTGCATGCTTCTTGTGAACCTGTTGTTGACACACCTGAGAATCCCAATTATATTTCTATTTCTGATGCTGAAACACAATCTGGTGATGAACATGAACCTAGTGATAATGTTAATGATGATGTTCATGTTGATGCTCAACCTAGCAGTAACAATGATGTAGAGATTGAATCTGATGTTGATCTTGATAACCCACAATCAAAGAATCAACGTTATGATAAGAGAGACTTTGTTGCTAGGAAGCATGGTAAAGAAAGAGAACCATGGGTTCAGAAACCCATGCCCTTTCCCCCTAAACCATCCAAGAAAAAGGATGATGAGGATTTTGAGCGCTTTGCTGAAATGATTAGACCTATCTTTTTGGGTATGTGTATGACTGATATGCTTAAAATGAATCCTTATGCTAAGTATATGAAAGATATTGTTACAAATAAAAGAAAGATACCGGAAGCTGAAATTTCCACCATTCTTGCCAATTATACTTTTAAAGGTGGAATGCCAAAGAAACTAGGAGATCCCAGAGTACCAACTATACCATGCTCCATTAAAAGAAACTATGTTAAAACTGCTTTATGTGATCTTGGAGCTGGTGTTATTGTTATGCCTCTCTCTTTATATTGTAGACTTGATTTGAATAAGTTGACACTTATTGAAATATCTTTGCAAATGGACGATAAATCAACTGCTATACCTGTCGGTATTTGTGAGGATGTGCCTGTTGTGGTTGCAAACGTTACTATATTACTAGACTTTGTTATTCTTGATATTCCCGAGGACGATAGTATGTCGATTATCCTTGGTAGACCCTTTTTGAATACTGCAGGGGCTGTTATTGACTGCAACAAAGGCAATGTCACTTTTCATGTTAATGGTAATGAGCATACGGTGCACTTTCCGAGGAAACAACCTCAAGTTCATAGTATCAATTCTATTGGAAAAATTTCAACGATTATTATTGGAAGTTTTGAATTTCCTCTTCCTACTGTCAAGAATAAATATGATATTCTTATTGTTGGGGATGTGCATATCCCCGTTGAGGTAATGATGTCTACTATGCAACCTTCTCCTTGTAGACGTTGTTGGGCCTGCAAGTGCACAGGTTTGTAGGACAGTAGCAAATTTCCCTCAAGTGGATGACCTAAGGTTTATCAATCCGTAGGAGGCATAGGTTGAAGATGGTCTCTCTCAAGCAACCCTGCAACCAAATAACAAAGAGTCTCTTGTGTCCCCAACACACCCAATACAATGGTAAATTGTATAGGTGCACTAGTTCGGCGAAGAGATGGTGATACAAGTGCAATATGGATAGTAGATGTAGGTTTTTGTAATCTGAAAATATAAAAACAGCAAGGTAACTAATGGTAAAAGTGAGCATAAATGGTATTGCAATGCGTTGAAACAAGGCCTAGGGTTCATACTTTCACTAGTGCAAGTTCTCTCAACAATAATATCATAATTGGATCACATAACTATCCCTCAACATGCAACAAAGAGTCCCTCCAAAGTCACTAATAGCGGAGAACAAATGAAGAGATTATGGTAGGGTACGAAACCACCTCAAAGTTATTCTTTCCAATCAATCTATTGGGCTATTCCTATAAGTGTCACAAACAGCCCTAGAGTTCATACTAGAATAACACCTTAAGACACAAATCAACCAAAACCCTAATGTCACCTAGATACTCCAATGTCACCTCAAGTATCCGTGGGTATGATTATACGATATGCATCACAAAATCTCAGATTCATCTATTCAACCAACACATAGAACCTCAAAGAGTGCCCCAAAGTTTCTACTGGAGAATCACGACAAAAACGTGTGCCAACCCCTATGCATAGGTTCCCAATGTCACGAAAACCGCAAGTTGATCACCTTAACATGCATCAAGTGGCACGCGGTATCCCATTGTCACCCCAGATACTCACGGCAAGACATACATCAAGTGTTCTCAAATCTATAAAGACTCAATCCGATAAGATAACTTCAAAGGGGAACCTCAATCCATTACAAGAGAGTAGAGGGGGAGAAGAAACATAAGATCCAACTATAATAGCAAAGCTCGCGATACATCAAGATCATGCCAAGTCAAGAACACGAGAGAGAGAGAGAGAGAGATCAAACACATAGCTACTGGTACATACCCTCAGCCCCGAGGGTGAACTACTCCCTCCTCGTCATGGAGAGCGTCGGGATGATGAAGATGGCCACCGGTGAGGGTTCCCCCCTCCGGCAGAGTGTCGGAACAGGGTCCCGATTGACTTTTCGTGGCTATAGAGGCTTGCGGCGGCGGAACTCCCGATCTAATCTCCGTTCTGGAAGTTTTAGGGTACGTAGGTATATATGGGTGTAGGAAGTACGTCGGTGGAGCTTCGTGGCCCCACGAGGCAGGGGGGCGCGCCCTAGGAGGGTGGGCGCGCCCCTACCCTCATGAGTACCTCCCTTGGCTCCTGACATGGGGTCCAAGTCCATCCGGTAGCTTTCCTTCCAAAAATAATTTCTCTAGTTGATTTCGTTCCGTTTCGACTTCGTTTGATATTCCTTTTCTTCGAAACACTAAAATAGGCAAAAAATAGCAAATCTGGGTTGGGCCTTCGGTTAATAGGTTAGTCCCAAAAGTAATATAAAAGTGGAAAATAAAGCCCAATATTGCCTGAAACAGTAGATAATATAGCATGGAGCAATCAAAAATTATAGATACGTTGGAGACGTATCAGGCATCCCCAAGCTTAATGCCAGCTCGTCCTCGAGTAGGTAAATGATAAAAAAGATAATTTTTGATGTGGAATGCTACTTGGCATAATTTCAATGTAATTCTTCTTAATTGTGATATGAATATTCAGATCTGAAAGATTCAAGACAAAAGTTCATATTGATATAAAAATAATAATACTTCAAGCATACTAACAAAGCAATCATGTCTTCTCAAAATAACATGGCCAAAGAAAGTTATCCCTACAAAATCATATAGTCTGGCTATGCTCCATCTTCCCCACATAAAATATTTAAATCATGCACAACCCCGATGACAAGCCAAGCAATTGTTTCATACACTACAAAAAAAAGACACATCCGTGACATTTTGGGATGAACGAAATTTTGTTCTGTCATACATATGACACTTCTATGACGATAATTGTGACAAAACCCGGTATCATCATAGATGTGGTGGGCTCCTACTTCTATGACAAAAAATCATGACAGAAAATTGGCTTTTCGTCCTGGGCGGGCCGGAGACGCAGCTGCATGACATTCTTTGGGCCGTCCATGACGGAAAAAACCATGGTAGAAGCGAGGGGGAGGAAAATTTCGGGGAGTTCCCGGTTACGGTGGGAGGTCGGGGGCTAAGCGATGCGCGTTTCTCTCGTACACGTACGCGCGTGTGTGCGAGGCGTTGGCTCTATCTGAACCCGAGCGAGGCGTTGGGCTCTAACTGAACCCGAGCGATTGCACTGCAGGCTACGCGTTACTGAACCCGAGCGATCGATCGATGGCTGTTAACTGAACCCGATCGAGCGATTCCTTTGCTATTGCTGCTAACTGAAGCCGATCGATGGGATGAACAGTGAGCGTTGCGGGGGGGGGGGGGGGGGTTGGATGAACAGTGAGCGGTGGCGTTGCCTCTGGATTAACAGGACCCCGTGGTGTGGTGGAGGGCTGGATGAACAGCAGACGGTGGAGGGGTGCCCGTGGAGGGGTGGATGAACAGGACCCCGTGGTGTGGAGGGCTGGATGAACAGTAGACGGTGGAGGGGTGCCCGTGGAGGGGTGGTTGAACAGGACCCCGTGGTGTGGATGTTGGAAATATGCCCTAGAGGCAATAATAAATTAGTTATTATTATTATATTTCCTTGTTCATGATAATCGTTTATTATCCATGCTAGAATTGTATTGATAGGAAACTCAGATACATCTGCGGATACATAGACAACACCATGTCCCTAGTAAGCCTCTAGTTGACTAGCGCGTTGATCAATAGATGGTTACGGTTTCCTGACCATGGACATTGGATGTCATTGATAACGGGATCACATCATTAGGAGAATGATGTGATGGACAAGACCCAATCCTAAGCCTAGCACAAGATCGTGTAGTTCGTATGCTAAAGCTTTTCTAATGTCAAGTATCATTTCCTTAGACCATGAGATTGTGCAACTCCCGGATACCGTAGGAATGCTTTGGGTCTACCAAACATCACAACGTAACTGGATGGCTATAAAGGTGCACTACGGGTATCTCCGAAAGTGTTTGTTGGGTTGGCACAAATCGAGACTGGGATTTGTCACTCCATGTAACGGAGAGGTATCTCTGGGCCACTCGGTAGGACATCATCATAATGTGCACAATGTGACCAAGGAGTTGATCACGGGATGATGTGTTACAGAACGAGTAAAGAGACTTGCTGGTAACGAGACTGAACAAGGTATCGGGATACCGACGATCGAATATCGGGCAAGTACTATACCGGTAGACAAAGGGAATTGTATACGGGATTGATTGAATCCTTGACATCGTGCTTCATCCGATGAGATCATCGTGGAGCATGTGGGAGCCAACATGGGTGTCCAGATCCTGCTGTTGGTTATTGACCGGAGAGTTGTCTCGGCCATGTCTGCATGACTCCCGAGCCCGTAGGGTCTACACACTTAAGGTTCGATGACGCTAGGGATATAGGGAAAGTATGTACGTGGTTACCGATTGTTGTTCGGAGTCCCGGATGAGATCCTGGACGTCACGAGGAGTTCCGGAATGGTTCGGAGGTAAAGATTGATATATAGGAAGTGAGGATTTGGCCACCGGAAGTGTTTCGGGCATCACCGGTAATGTACCGGGACCACCGGAAGGGGCCACCAGCCCCGGAGGCCTACATGGGCCAATAGTGGGAAGGGACCAGCCCCTAGGTGGGCTGGGGCGCCTCCCACCAAGGCCCAATGCGCCCTCAAGAGGAGAGGGGGCAAACCCTAGGGGCAGATTGGCCCTAAGGCCCACCCTAGGTGCGCCCCCTCTCTCCCCTTTGCCGCCACCCAGATGGGATCTGGGGGCTGCCACCACCCCTAGGGAGGGAACCCTAGGTGGGGGCGGAGCCCCTCCCCTCCCCCTATATATACTTGAGGTATGGGGGCTTCCCAAGACATGATTTATCTCCCTCTCGGTGCAACCCTACCTCTCTCCCTCCTCGTCTCTCGTAGTGCTTGGCGAAGCCCTGCTGGAGTACCACGCTCCTCCACCACCACCACGCCATCGTGCTGCTGCTGGACGGAGTCTTCCCCAACCTCTCCCTCTCTCCTTGCTGGATCAAGGCATGGGAGACGTCACCAGGCTGCACGTGTGTTGAACGCGGTGGCGCCGTTGTTCGTCGCTTAGATCGGAATCGACCGCGAACTGAATCGCCACGAGTACGACTACCTCATCCGCATTCTTGCAATGCTTCCGCTTAGCGATCTACACGGGTATGTAGATGCACTCCCCTTCCCCTCGTTTCTAGATTACTCCCTAGATTGATCTTGGTGATGCGTAGAAAATTTTAAATTTCTGCTACAATCCCCAACAGTGGCATCATGAGCTAGGTCTATGCGTAGTTTCTATGCACGAGTAGAACACAAGTTGTTGTGGGCGTCGATTTTGTCAATTTACTTGTCGTTACTAGTCTTATCTTGATTCGGCGGCATCATGGGATGAAGCGGCCCGGACCGACCTTACACATACTCTTACGTGAGACAGGTTCCACCGACTGACATGCACTAGTTGCTTAAGGTGGCTAGCGGGTGTCTGTCTCTCCCACTTTAGTCGGATCGGATTCGATGAAAAGGGTCCTTATGAACAGTAAATAGAAATTGTCATATCATGTTGTGGTTTTGGCGTAGGTAAGAAACGTTCTTGCTAGAAACCTATAGCAGCCACGTAAAAATTTGCAACAACAATTAGAGGACATCTAACTTGTTCTTGCAGCATGTGCCGTGTGATGTGATATGGCCAAAGGGTGTGATGAATGATATATGTGATGTATGAGATTGATCATGTTCTTGTAATAGGAATCATGACTTGCATGTCGATGAGTATGACAACCGGCAGGAGCCATAGGAGTCGTCTTAATATATTGTATGACCTGCGTGTCAATGAAATCGCCATGTAATTACTTTACTTTATTGCTAACCATTAGCCGTAGTAGTAGAAGTAATAGTTGGCGAGACAACTTCATGAAGACACGATGATGGAGATCATGATGATGGAGATCATGGTGTCATGCTGGTGATGACGATGATCATGGAGCCCCGAAGATGAAGATCAAAAGGAGCAAAATGATATTGGCCATATCATGTCACTATTTGATTGCATGTGATGTTTATCATTTTTTACATCTTATTTGCTTAGAATGACGGTAGCTTAAATAAGATGACCCCTCGCAATAATTTCAAGAATTGTGTTCCCCCTAACTGTGCATCGTTGCTAAGGTCCGTTGTTTCGAAGCACCACGGGATGATCGTGTGTGATAGGTTCTAACATTCGCATACAATGGGTGTAAGCCAGATTTACACACACAATACACTTAGGTTGACTTGACGAGCCTAGCATGTACAGACATGGCCTCGGAACACAAGAGACCAAAAGGTCGAACATGAGTCATATAGAAGATACGATCAACATGAGATGTTCACCGTTGATGACTAGTCCGTCTCACGTGATGATCGGACATGGCCTAGTCGATTCGGATCATGTATCACTTAGATGACTAGAGGGATGTCTATCTGAGTAGGAGTTCATTATATAATTTGATTAGATGAACTTATTTATCATGAACAATAGTCTAAGTTGTCTTTGCAAAATAGGTTGTAGATCAATAGCTCACGTTGTAGCTCCCTGTTTCAATACGTTCCTAGAGAAAGATTAAGTTGAAAGGTATTGTAAGCATTGACGCGGACTAGGTCCGTTGTCTGAGGAGTGTCCTCACTGCTACATAGAAGGCTTATGTCTTTGATGCACCGCTCGGTGTGCCAACCCCTCCAGCGTCGTCTGTGGATGTTGTGAACACCTGACAGACACGTACTGATTACTTGATAGTTTAGTGCACCATACTTTACGGCTTAGAATCGGGATTCCAATGACGTTTTGAACGCCATAGAACATATGAGATGTTCCAAGAGCTGAAATTGGGATTTCAGGCTCATGCCCGTGTTGAGAGGTATGAGACCTCTGACAAGTTCTTAGCCTACAAGATGGAGTAGAATAGCTCAGCTATTGAGCATGTGCTCAGAATGTCTGGGTGCTACAATCACTTGAATCAAATGGGAGTTAAACTTCCAGATAAGATAGTGATTGATAGAGTTCTCTAGTCACTATCACTAAGCTACTAGATCTTCGTGATGAACTATGACATGCAAGGGATGGAGATGATCCCGGAGCTATTCGCGGTGCTTAAGACCGCAAAAGTAGAAATCAAGAAGGAGCATCAAGTATTGATGGTTTAACAAGACCACTGGTTTCAAGAAGGGCAAGGGCTAGAAGGGAAACTTCATGAATGGTAAACCAGTTGCCGCTCCAGCGAAGGAACCCAAGGTTGAACCCAAACCCGAGACTAAGTGCTTCTATTGTAAGGGGAACAGTCACTGGTAGCAGAACTACCCCAAATACATGGTAGATAAGAAGGCTGGCAACTTCAACAAAGTATACACGTGTTATTGATGTGTACCTTACTAGTACTCCTGGTAGCACCTGGGTATTGGATACCGGTTCAGTTGCTATTATTGGTGACTTGAAGCAAAAGCTACAGACTAAACAGAGACTAGCTAAGGGCGAGGTGACAATGTGTGCTGGAAGTGTTTCCAAAGTTGATGAGATCACCATCACACGCTCCATCTGCCTTCGGGATTAGTATTGAACCTAGATAAATGTTATCAGGTGTCTACGTTGAGCATGAATATGATTATATCATGTTCATTGCAATACGGTTATTCATTTAAGTTAGAGAATAATGGTTATTCTGTTTACATGAATAATACCTTTCATGGTCATGCACCCTATGTGAATGGTTCATTGAATCTCGGTCGTGGTAATACACATGTTCACGCCAAAAGATGGAGAGTTAATATTGATAGTACCACTTTCTTGTGGCACTGCCTCTTAAGTCATATTAGCGTAAGATGCATGAAGAAACTCCATGTCGATGGATGTTTGGAGTCACTTGATTTTGAATCACTTGACACATGCGAGCCATGCCTCATGGGCAGGATGACTAAGACCCCGTTTTCAGGTACAATGAAACGGGCAAGTGACTTGTTGGAAATCATACATGTTGATGTGTGTGATCCAATAAGAATTGAGGCATGCGGTGGACATCGCTATTTTCTCATATTCACCAACCATTTGAGTAGATATGGGTATATTTACTTAATGAAGCACAAGTCTGAAACGTTTGAAAAGTTCAAGCAATTTCAGAGTGAAGTTAAGAACCATCATAACAAGAAGATCAAATTCCTACGATCTGATCGATGGAGAATTTCTGAGTTATGAGTTTGGCAATCACTTAACACATTGTGAAATTGTTTCACAGTTGACACCACCTGGAACACCATAGCGTAATGGCGTGTCTGGACGTCGTAATCAAACCTTATGAGATATGGTGTGATCTATGATGTCTCTTACCAATCTACCACTATCATTTTGAGGTTATGCGTTAGAGACGGCTGCATTCACTTTAGACAGGGCACCATCTAAGTCTGTTGAGACGACGTCGTATGAACATTGGTTTGGCAAGAAACCAAAATTGTCGTTTCTTAATGTTTGGGGCTGCGATGCTTAAGGCTTCAGCCGGATAAGTTCGAACCCAAAGCGGACAAACACATCTTCATAGGATACCCAAAGGTGACAATTGGGTATACCTTCATCTCAGATCCGAGGGCAAATTGTTTGTCGCAAGAACGGGTCCTTTCTCGAGAAGGAGTTTCTCTCGAAAGAATTGAGTGCGAGGAAGATAAAACTTGATGAGGTTGTCGAACCTTTACTTCAACCAGAGAGTGATGCAACACAGAAAGATGTTTCTGTGGAGCCTACGCCTGTTGAAGAGGAAGTTAATGATAGTGATCATGAAGCTTCGGATCAAGTTGCTATCGAACCTCGTAGGTCGACAAGGATATGTACTACTCCTGAGTGGTACGGTAATCCTGTCTTAGATATCATGTTGTTAGACAACAATCCTACGAGCTATGAAGAAGCGATGGTGGGCCCATATTCCGACAAATGGTTAGAAGCCATGAAATCCGAGATAGGATCCATGTATCAGAACAAAGTATGGACTTTGGTGGACTTGCCGGATGATCGGCAAGCCATTGAGAATAAATGGATCTTTAAGAAGAAGATGAACGCGGACGGTAATGTCACCGTCTATGAAGCTCGACTTGTGGCAAAGAGTTTTTCACAAGTTCAAGGAGTTGACTACGATGAGATTTTCTCACCCGTAGCGATGCTTAAGTCCGTCAGAATCATGTTAGCATTAGCTGTATTTTTCGATTATGAAATTTGACAGATGGATGTCAAAACAAGTTTTCTTACCAGTTTTCATAACAAAAGGTTGTATGTGATACAATCAAAGTTTTTGTCGATCCTAAGGATGCTAAAAGGTATGCTGGCTCTAGTGATCCTTCTATGGATTAGAGCAAGCATCTCGGAGTCGGAATATATGCTTTGATGGAGTGATCAAAGCTTTTAGGTTTATACAATGTTTGCTAGAAACTTGTATTTGCAAGAAAGTGAGTGGGAGCACTACAACATTTCTGATAAGTATATGTGGATGACACATTGTTGATCCGAAATAATGTAGAATTTCTGGAAAGCATAAATGGTTGTTTGAAGAGTGATTTTCAAAGGAAGACTTGGATAAAGCTGCTTACATATTGGGCATCAAGATCTATAGAGATAGATCAAGACGCCTAATGATACTTTCAAAGAACACACACCTTGGCATGAACCAAAGCTTGACCACGGTAGAAGAAAGAGGAAGGATGAAGGTCGTCCCCTATGCTTTTGTCATAGGCTCTATACGGTATGCCATGCCGAGTACCGCACCTGATTTGTGCCTTGCCACATGTCTGGCAAGAGGGTACAAAGGTGATACAGGAGTGGATAACCGGACAGTGGTTAAAATTATCCTTAGAGGAATAAGGAAATATTTCTCAGTTATGGAGGTGATAAAGAGTTCGACGTTAAGAGTTATGTCAATGCAAGCTTTAACACCTATCCGGATGACTATGAGTAGAAAAACCGGATATGTATAATGGAGCAACCATTTGGAATAGCTCCAAGTGGAACGTGGTAGCAGCATCTACAATATGACATAATGTTTTGCGAAGTGCATGTGGATCTGATTGTTGCAGATCCATTGACTATAACATCTCTCACAAGCATAACATGATCAAACCCAGAACTCATTGAGTGTTAATCACATGGTAATGTGAACTAGATTATTGACTCTAGTAAACTCTTTGGTGTTAGTCACATGGCGATGTGACCTTGAGTGTTAATCACATAGTGATGTGAACTGGATTATTGACTCTAGTGCAAGTGGGAGACTGTTGGAAATATGCCCTAGAGGCAATAATAAATTAGTTATTATTATTATATTTCCTTGTTCATGATAATCATTTATTATCCATGCTAGAATTGTATTGATAGGAAATTCAGATACATGTGTGGATACATAGACAACACCATGTCCCTAGTAAGCCTCTAGTTGACTAGCAGGTTGATCAATAGATGGTTACGGTTTCCTGACCATGGACATTGGATGTCGTTGATAAAGGGATCACATCATTAGGAGAATGATGTGATGGACAAGACCCAATCCTAAGCCTAGCACAAGATCGTGTAGTTCGTATGCTAAAGCTTTTCTAATGTCAAGTATCATTTCCTTAGACCATGAGATTGTGCAACTCCCGGATACTGTAGGAATGCTTTGGGTCTACCAAATGTCACAACGTAACTGTGTGGCTATAAAGGTGCACTACGGGTATCTCCGAAAGTGTCTGTTGGGTTGGCACGAATCGAGACTCGGATTTGTCACTCCGTGTAACGGAGAGGTATCTCTGGGCCCACTCAATAGGACATCATCATAATGTGCACAATGTGACCAAGGAGTTGATCACGGGATGATGTGTTACGGAACGAGTAAAGAGACTTGCCGGTAACGAGATTGAATAAGGTATCGGGATACCGACGATCGAATCTCGGGCAAGTACTATATCGGTAGACAAAGGGAATTGTATACGGGATTGATTGAATCCTTGACATCGTGGTTCATCCAATGAGATCATTGTGGAGCATGTAGGAGCCAACATGGGTATCCAGATCCCGCTGTTGGTTATTGACCGGAGAGTTGTCTTGGCCATGTCTGCATGACTCCCGAGCCCGTAGGGTCTACACACTTAAGGTTCAATGACGCTAGGGTTATAGGGAAAGTATGTACGCGGTTACCGAATGTTGTTCGGAGTCCCGGATGAGATCCCGGACGTCACGAGGAGTTCCGGAATGGTCCGGAGGTAAAGATTGATATATAGGAAGTGAGGATTTGGCCACCAGAAGTGTTCCGGGCATCACCAGTAATGTACCGGGACCACCAGAAGGGTCCGGGGGTTCACCGGGAGGGGCCACCAGCCCCGGAGGCCTATGTGGGCCAATAGTGGGAAGGGACCAGACCCTAGGTGGGCTGGGGCGCCTCCCACCAAGGCCCAAGGCGCCCTCAAGAGGAGAGGGGGCAAACCCTAGGGGCAGATGGGCCCTAAGGCCCACCCTAGGTGTGCCCCCCTCTCTCTCCCCCTTGGCCGCCACCCAGACGGGATCTGGGGGCTGCCGCCACCCCTAGGGAGGGAACCCTAGGTGGGGGCGCAACCCCTCCTCTCCCCCTATATATACTTGAGGTATGGGGGCTGCCCAAGACATGATTTATCTCCCTCTCGGCGCAGCCCTACCTCTCTCCCTCCTCGTCTCTCGTAGTTCTTGGCGAAGCCCTGCTGGAGTACCGCGCTCCACCACCACCACACCGTCGTGCTGCTGCTGGACGGAGTCTTCCCCAACCTCTCCCTCTCTCCTTGCTGGATCAAGGCATGGGAGACGTCACCGGGCTGCACGTGTGTTGAACGCGGAGGCGCCGTTGTTCGGCGCTTAGATCAGAATCGACCGCGATCTGAATCGCCACGAGTACGACTACCTCTTCCGCGTTCTTGCAACACTTCCGCTTAGCGATCTACAAGGGTATGTAGATGCACTCCCCTTCCCCTCGTTGCTAGATTACTCCCTAGATTGATCTATGTGATGCGTAGAAAATTTTAAATTTCTGCTACGATCCCCAACAGTGGAGGGCTGGATGAACAGTAGACGGATTCCGTTGCCTCCCCATGAACACGACGACGACGCTGTTTCTCCATTCCGACCCAGCCATGTACATGAGCCCTGGCCGTACGTATGCGCGAGTAGGCGTTCGAGACCCCGCCCGTATGTACACATACGTGGCCGTATTTTCTTTCTTGCACCCTGGCCGTTGTACGTATGTGTACATGCTACGTGCGCGCCTCTACTACGACACGTGCGCGCCTCTACATCGACCAGTATATATGTACGTACAAGTTCGCGACCAGAATGACAACGCTACGTACGCTTCAACCAGGTGGGTCTCAACTGTCAGGCACTTCCTTGCGTGCGAAGATGTAGCTGGTGGGTCCCAGCAGTCAGGGGGGCGAATCGTTTTGTTTTTTTGCCCGGATGCACTTCCTTGCGTGCAAAGGTGTAGCTGGTGGGTCCTAGCAGTCAGGGGGGAAACATTTTTTTCGTGAAATACGGTGGCCCGTCTGGTGGGTCCCTGCTGTCAGGTGGAGGAATAATTATTTTGCACATAATAAGGAGGCACTTCCTTGTTGCGGTCGTGGACCCAGCTGTCAGCCTCTCCACGTACAGTCCACATCCGATGGAAGTCGTTCCTTGACCATGTTGACCATGCTGCACCGAGAGCACCAGGGCGGTGGACGATGGCGAGGCCTAGGAAGGGGACGACGGGGAGCTGGGGAAGACGCGGCAGTGGAAGCCCGCGCGGAGAGGAGTACGAGGGTTCACTGGTTCGGCTGTGGTGTGAGGCTGCGATCGCCGCAGGGCCTGGCCAGCGGTGGGAATAGTAGGGGGCGGTGAGGCCTCCGCGGTAGCACAGCCGGCCACGGGAGGCAGGAGCATGCGGCACGACCGGCGCTGCTTTGGGCGGCTGGAGCAAGAAGACCAGAGGTTGAAGAAGCACTACGGCCATTGAATGGACATCGTACGGTCAGTGGAGCTAGAATCGTTCATATTGACTAAGTTGACAAAGCCCTTCGTCCCCGTCAACTTAGTAGGCCCACAAGTCAGCCTCCCACCAAGGTGGATCCCAGCTAGCCGGGGGAGTATTCATTTTTTTGTGCGTAATAAGGAGGCACTTCCGGTGGGTCCGAGCTGACAGCGGGGGGAACGTTTTTTTTCGCCAAATACGGTGGCCCGTCCGGTGGGTCCCAGCAGTCAGGGGGAAACAATTTTTTTTGCAAAATACTGGTGGCCCGTCCGGTGGGTCCCCGCTGTCAGGTGGAGGAATAATTATTTTCCGCATAATAAGGAGGCACTTCCTTGCGGCTGCCGTGGACCCAACTGTCAGCCTCTCCACATACAGTACTCTTTCGATGGAAGTCGGTTGTTGACCACATTGACCATGCCACGCCGAGAGCACCACGGCAGTGGACGATGGCGAGGCATAGGAAGGGGATGACGCGGAGCCGGGGAAGACACGGCAGTGGATGCCCACGCGGAGAGGAGTACGAGTGTTCACCGGTTCGACTGCGGTGTGAGGCTGCCATCGCCGCAGAATAACAGGGGGTGTGGGTGAGTAGAGGGATGCCTTGGCCAGCGGTGGGAGTAGTAGGGGGCGCTGAGGCCTGCACGGCAGCACAGCTGGCCACGGGAGGCGGGAGTAGGCGGTCCCGCCGGTGCTGCTTTGGCGGCTGGAGCAAGAAGATCAGAGATTGAAGAAACACAGCGGCCGTTGGATCGACATCCAACGGTTACGTCTGCTAGAATCATTTGTTGACGTATATAATAACTAAAAAAATCTTGCATGCGTGTCAACTAAACAGGCCCACAAGTCAGACCACTCCCTCTTTTTTTAATAATTTATATATAGCTCATGGCAACTTCTTATGCAATTTATTGCAGTCATTTTTTTTGGTTGGCCAGGGCCAATTTTGCATATTTCCATGGGTTCCAAACTATTTTAATACCAAAATGTCTAGCCAGATTTAAATTACTTTGAAGATATATTTAAATTAGGTTAATGCCCAGTGAAATAGGAATCTGAAAATGTGATAAAATTCAGAAATTATAAAGTAATTGCCAATTTGTCATCTGTTTTTATATTTACAACCCATTTCATATTACTTTCCAGATTTGCAGGCGTCTTGAAAGAGTTGCAGCCCATCAGGGTGTAGAAAAATAAGTAGGCCTGGATTGGGTATTCTTCAGAAAAAATAATCTGGGCTCATTTTCACAAAGAAAAACTAGCTGGAATGGTCACATGGTGAACATAAAATATAAGCCTGGGCTAGACGGGCCACAGCCCAGTTCAAACCCTGCTCCGTCTCAACAATACCAAACAAAAAAAATACTGCTCGAGTAGCTACATCCCAGGTGTCAGCCGATCTTGTGTTGTTCTCTTATCTATTGACTATATACGCTCACAATGTCGTGGGTCCCAGATGTTAGGAAAACACTAGGAGGAAGCATTTTATTTTTCCATACGCTGACGTGGTGGGCCCCTACTGTCATCCTCTGCATGTACTTCTGCCGATTCCTGTTGTTTGTTGACCATGTTGACAACACGAGAGGGCGGCGCCGCGGCGAGCGCACCAAAGCGTGCGGAGGACGTCGGCGTTAAC
Source organism: Triticum aestivum (assembly GCF_018294505.1). Taxonomy (NCBI): domain Eukaryota; kingdom Viridiplantae; phylum Streptophyta; class Magnoliopsida; order Poales; family Poaceae; genus Triticum; species Triticum aestivum. The sequence continues at coordinate 614,147,154 of NC_057797.1, forward strand.
GATTTAGGAGACGGTGGGGCGGCGATGCGTGCGCTGAGGCACAACCAGCCGTGGGAGGCGGAAGTAGGCGGCCCCGCCGGCGCTGGTTTGGTTTTGGCGGCTGGAGGAAGACAGGACTGAAGAAACACGACAGACTGTAAAAGCAGCAGGAGTACTTAACAACCTTAACTGAAACCAGCAGGGGCACTTAACAACCAAAGCTGAAAGCAGTATGAGTACTTATACAGGTTCAACCGTACAAAGCACGCCTCGAATAGTGCTACTTTGCCTACAGTTAACTAAGGGTGAGGCCGCGAAGCCCTAGGACAAGGCCCAGGCGCCACCACGCGCATCCACAACCTTCTGAAAGCGGCTTCATCTCGCAACGTGGTCAATAAACAGGATATTCGCTTTATAGCCATGGAAAAGCATGAACATAATCTTCTGTCCTATTCTCCAAGATGGACGGGCCTTCATTATTTGAGACCACCCATGAATAAGTATCTTTTCACCTCCAAGGGGAATTGAGTAGGTCGACATAAACATCATGTTGTGACCAAGCGCAAGTCTGACCCGACCATGGTCAGGCATCTGTATAGGAACAATAGAACTCGACAGTTCCTGTTTCAAGAAGATCACAGCTGTAAAACTGTGTATAAGCAATAGTTTATGAACAACATATATAACAGAAAACAGCTCGTACCATAAGTTTCTCGACACAGTTGGACCTGTTCCACGAGTGTAGCAGTGGCACACATATCCCACGCGGCCTTCCACCATTGAAACGCCCCACAAGGACCTCAAGACAATCAATAAAGTGTAGGAACTTGTGGATGTCGATCCAGTCAACTTCAGTGCCATTAGTAACAGCCGAGTTATTACAGAGTAACAAACAAGCAGACTGCTTAACTCTGAAAAAACCTACACGTGCCACCAATTATAAGAAAATATTAGTTAGAAGTAGCATCTTCGTGAGAGATTCGTTGCTACTTCTAAAGTTAAATTGTGATTAGTTAGACAGAATAGGTGGATTAAGAAGTAATTGAGGCAACAAGCAAGAACCAGATACAAAACTAACATGGATGAACAATTGGAATGACGTCAGGATGGAAGATCGCAGTGAAGATGAGACCAGGTTCTGCTATTTCCATCAACATTCGTGCGCCAACTTTCAGTCCGTAACACTTGAGAAAGTTTATCCAAGTTCGGCCATAAAAAAGCAGCGATCTTCTTGGTTCATGAACCCAACTCGGAACTTATATCCATGGCTTGTCTTCACTGTGACCATTAAACTAGTGTATTCAGTTATGGCAAGGCCAAGCATCTTGAGTACATGTGTTCTGGCAGAGCAAATAATACACTGCAGGAAAAATAATATGAGAACACAACATGTTAAAAAAAACCACCCTCCCGGATAGAAAAGAGGATTCTAGGAACATATTGTGCATGTTTTAAAATGATGTGTTAGGATGAGAAGGAACAAGTGTGGCATCTCGCCGAGGGCGCATAAACCTGTAGGGTACTCGCACTTTGGGCACTGCAAATGAAACACACTAGATTCAGTAGGAAGAAAAATGCATCAACGGCGGCGGCTGCCATCTTAGGATTACCTGCGACCAAGGGACTTGGGTTTATCGGGGATGGATGAAGAATTCGTACCTGGTTCTCCATGAGAAAACCCTATGCAATCGCCGAGAGGGGGTTTTCTCTGAACAAGCAGACAAGGGAGAAGGGGATTCAGGCCCAGTGAAATATTTCCGCTTCGTCCGTCCAGCTTACTGCTAAAGCTGGAAAGGGGGGGTTGTGATTTGACGGCTCATTGCGCATTACTGCGGCGCTACGACCGGGGTGTGTCTACCGTGAAGTTGTGCACTCTAATTTGTGCATATGGCACGTGGACCCCGTCGCCGGTTGCCCCACATATGAACGAAAGGAAGTAGAAAGACAGGAGTAACTAGTTACACATAAATATATTTTTTGACAGAGAGATACTCCCTCTGTAAAGAAATATACAAATATTTTATATCATAGGTTCACCTTGCCGAGAAATATACTCCCTCTGCAACGCACGGGCATTATGGGGGTTCAGCTTTTTTTATGGGGGTTCAGCTGAGAATATAATACTCAGATAGGCTCACGGTTCTGGACTTTGGGCCGCAGGCCGACCCTGCATGTTTGGGGCCCATGTGTTCTACCTCAGCGCTTTTCATATTGCAAGCGATCGGTACGGCGCTGGTTTTAGATGCTGTCGCAAGGCGAATACACAAAATTGAATAAAGCACGACAGCTGTTGGAATGAAATCGAACGACAGTTCCTAACCAGCAATCAGAGTTGCAATTCTATCAACGATATACCATGTGATAAATAATACCGTCGTACTACTTATACACATAGGACACTGTTTCACCATGCCAGATTATTACATCAAAATCTCTCGGAGGATAGATCAGTTCGGCAGTTGCGTGCTGCTAATTTCAAAGTTGATTTGGACCAGCTCTCCTTGCCGAGAAAGTTCGATTTTCACATCATCCCCTACTGCAAGATATGATTTAGATTTGAACCTTGACCATCCTTTAGCATCAATCATCATGCGACCATCCTTTGTACTTACGGTATATTGAGTAGGTTCATTCACCCCAAGGCTGCGCATGGTAAGAGAAACTTGGTCGCGGTCGCCCGGGTTGTTGAACGACTCCCTCGTTGCTCTAGGAATTCTTTGTTTGCAAACAAGAAGACATGCCCAAACAGTTAGATCAACACAGTGAATCATGTGAAACAACATGGAAAGAAAAAAGAACGAAGCACTTGGGTGGCCAATGCTTACCAAGAAGGTGGACATGTCGGTTTTTGTAAGGACTTTGGTATATGAAGTGCGAACTGCAGCCCAGTCTGTTGCCGGTGCAACTGCACGGGCCGGAGTAGATGCAAGTGCAAGTGTTGGTGCAGGTGCCGAAGCCGCTGCTGCTGCAGGAGATGGTGCTCCTTGTAGAGCTGGTGCCGGTGTCGGAGCAGGTGCTGGTGTCGATGCCCGATCCTCCAGTAGACCAGACTGATCCGCTGACGCGGTCGGTGCCCAATCCTCAGCTGGATCAGATTGAGCTGCTGCCACTATCAGTGCTAGAGCAACTGCCGGTGCTCGATCTATGCGAGACAGCGGCGATCGTGTCTGGTCTGCTATGATCAGCTTTCTAACTTGACTAGGATCCATGACCGTGATCTAGTTTTTTTCTTCATTTCTTTTAAAAGCGTGAAGGACTAATTGTGGCGTTTTTGTTAAACCAAACTGCAGTTCATCATAGGGATTCAGCTTGTACTCAAACAACAGACTGATCCAATTTTTTCTAGTAATATAAGTGATGGACAGTGCCTTCGTTACTGACACGACATAAGAAGTGAAACCTGCAAAAATAGCCATCATAGAGCAAACCAAACGGTTTATTCTGTGATGAATGTCACATAGCAAAACCTGCATCGTAAAATTGCAGGAAAAGAAAGAAAACATGACATTAAATCAATAAGATTTAGACAGTAAATCAATAAGATTTACTTGAGGTGACATGAGTGAATCCTTACCAGGAAATCACTATGTTGAAGTACTAAACAGAAGATTGATCGTCCAACTATGTGTGGCATGCAAGGGCCCTGCCTACTCCCACAAGCAGGACAGTCCAAAGGTCGTGAAAAATCGTATGGACCGAACATCCATGGGACTGGAAATCCTGGTGGGTGCGATAAACCCTGCAATGCATACAGATATTGGAGTGTAACCATAATTGATAAAACGTCCTCACAAAAAATATGATCTGGATATTTCAAAAAATACAAACTAAGTTGAGTGGACAGACATTAACATAGACCGTTCTCAGGATTGACCACACACCAAAAGCGGTAGTACTAATAAACAATACGGGGTTCACAAACACAAATCAAGTACTGAATAATAGTACTTACTACAGACAAGCAAAGTTGCACTAACTAAACTCTGCAGACTATTTCTTGCCACTGACCTACGGGATGAACCCTGCATAACTGACTAGGACATGGACTTCGTGCGAGATGTCCACACGCACCATCACCATCTTGTCAACCTTGGAGAACCTAATAGAGTGGTCTTTCCACTCATAAACATGATGATGAAGACAGGCCGCATCAGATTTGTTGGGAAGCTTTACAAGAACCACACCCTTCGTAATCGAAGGCACAACCAGGAAATTGTTGTGGTCAAGTACAACCTCGAGAACATGCCTGACAACAATGCTACAGGAAAACACTAGTTCAGGGCACGTGGCGACAAGGACACAGCAGCTGGATAGTTCAGCATTAGAACTCATCATCAGGTCTTCCAGTTCACACGGCATGACTTTGAGAACTTCATCTCCACCGCGGACCTGGTTCTAATTCAAACAAAAACCATATTTTATTACTACCTTCGTTCAGAAATATAAGATGATTTTTGATATTATACTCCATATATGACTACATATACGCACAAAAATGAGTGAACAAAGACACTAGAACATGTCTTCAAAGGCATGAGAGCAGAGGGATTACATGCAAAGTCCATAACACAAGTTACTGAGGCAAATATACCCTCTTAAAAGGTAGCATTGATGTACATAAAGTACTCCCTCCGTCCCAAAATTCTTGTCTTAGATTTGTCTAGATACGGATGTATCAAGTCACATTTTAGTATTAGATACATCCGTATCTAGACAAATCTAAGACAAGAAATTTGGGACAGAGGGAGTAGTTGAAAGTAATCTATAAAAATCAGTGTCAACCTCTCGCATGTTTTGGTCAAAAGAGGAATTTAGAACCATCATTTGGCACACAAAAATCACATGCAAGATCACCCAGAAAGCTGTACTACTAGTACTAGTACTGCGTGTTAGATGAAAAAACACGATCAAGATTGAGAAAAAGATCGTCAAGAAGAGATATTACCTGGACTTGCTTAATGGCGGGGTGCTTGCGCTTCTTCGTACCATGAGCCTTGATGGTTTTGGCCGGAGCCATAGACATCACTTCGGCCGGTGCTCCAGCGTCCATCAAGAAACTGTCAAATAGAAATAAAAGAAAAGAAACCGTAATCATAAACCCAAAAGAAGAAAAGAGAGGGAGTTATAGGATCAGTCTCGGGGTTGTAAGACCGGGCCTTGGCCAGAATCAACACCATTGATGCGCTCACCTTTCCTTCTTTGGGAGAGAAGAACAATGGCAGAAGCAGGTCAGGGTTTTCTTGAAGAAATGAGGAACAAGATGAGGCAGAAGCGAGGGTTGGGTAGAGAGGAAGCTGAGAGAGAAGAGTGAAATGATGGTTGGTTCGTCCGTCCAACTTACTGCTGGAAAGGAGGGGGTTTTGTGATTTGACGGCTCATTGGGCCTGCGATGCTTCGATCGGGGTAGTCTACCGTCACTCTACTACGGAGTAATTTAGTGCATGGCTGGTGGACCCCGATGTTGGCTGTCCCACACGTCGGCGAAAGTGAGTAATTTAGTGCATGGCTGGAGGAGGATCCGCATGGTAGAGCGTGTCCACTGTTTTTCAAAAGAAAAAAATGATTACAGGAAGCGTTTCCACTCTTACGATGGAGGAGTGCGAAACACGGCAGCCACTTGAACATACACAGTGCTCCTACTACTAGGCATGTGCAGTGGTTCCTAGTACGTCAGTACTACACAATCTTGTGCTAGTGTAGTAAGATATGATGATAACAAATGATGTTGTGCGTATGTCAACTACTCCTATATGTAACATAGTACCGCTTTTTCGACTGTACGGTCGAGAATGAACGGTGAGATCAATGTTAACAGAACTAGGTTCATAGTGCATGAAGAGTACGTGCTACAGTACTCCACGAAACATGAACCATATGAAGCACGAATAGTGTTAGGCAGGGTGTATGAAGGGTGCACGGGATGGGAGCAAAAGTTCCCTTCTCGACCCACTTTTGGGTGTTTGGCAGAGTGCATGAAGGGAGCATGAGTCCACACTAGTAGGTTGACAAAAATACACGAAGAGGAAACAACTACATTGAGATGAGAATGCAACCAAACACACCCACACGCTTTGTGCTACAGTGACTGATCTGCACCATCTGAGTTTGATCCAACGGTCATGTTGCACCAAGACATGGACATGCCCATGCAGAGGGCGCCTAAACACCACCGAAGTCCCTTTGCTTCTCGAGGCGCACGATGTTGGTGATGCAGGGTGTAACCGCCCGCAGAGCCCGCTCTCGGTCGACGGGAGCGAGCTCGTCAAAGACGACGTCCAATGGCACGAATGGATTCCGGTGACGGAGCCCTGAAAGGATTCGCCCGGCAACGGCGACGGCAGCCTGCAACCCCTCCTTGTCCAGCTCATCCCCCACCATCGTGCGGAGACGGCTCAGCTCCTCAGAGATATAGGTGAAGAAGGAGACCAGGTCAGGAAGCCGCAGCTCGTTCAAGTCGACTAGGTGGTCGAATGGGTTTAGCCCGACAGCCGGCATCATCGTGCTGGCACGGTGGTAGGCATCGCGCAGCCGCAACACGTGCGTGGCAACTTGGTTCACCAAGTGGCTGAGGCGATCCTGGACCTCGTCACGATCGGCCCGCTCGCGCTCCAGCCGGCTCCCCTGACGGCCTATCGTATCTCCCGCTTTCTACAGCAACGCCGCCGACGCCTCGAGCATCTTTGTGGTGGACGCCTGCCGCTTTTGAAGCTTCATGAACTCCCGCACATAACGGAGGAGCATGGCACTCCTCTCCTCCTTGAGCTCACGGAGCTCCACGTCCTTGGCCCTGAGCTTCGCATCCTTGGCATGGAGCTCCTGTGTCAGGAGCCTCACCTCGGACTCCGTGATCTGCTGCACCGCCATGGCACTAGGGAGCACCAGGTAGAAGCAATGGGGAGAGGAAGCAAAGAGGGCGAAACGGCTGAAAGGCAATACAATCTACGGGAAGGCGGGGGGAGCGGGGATTCTTTTGGTTTTCACCATGGTAAAACACCAGTCGACGACTTCTCACATCAGGGAGCAGTGGGTTTTTACAGGCGGAGTCATCGTGACTAATTGCTGCCGCGCCTGCTCCCGTCAATCAAAAAATTAAAAATCCTGCTGCGCCTGCTCCCGTCAATCAAAAGAATAAAAATCCTGCCGCACCCAAACACCAGAGCAACGCCGTGGTGGATATTAAATTTACCTGCCAGCAAGTAGATAAAAAAAGGGGTGAAAAAACAAATGTGGCGGCGACCTAGCTAATCGGTCGAACTAGCCCAACTAGCTAGCCACCGTGCTTCACTGATGTACTCGGCGGGAAAGGTGGTCTTTCATGATTTGACGACTCATTTACTTGTTTCGGTGCTACGACCGAGGAGGACCCAGAAAACGCGTGGTAGGGCGTCCCACGTCAGGAAGAATATATGCGTGCACCACCCGGGAGGACCCCGAAACCGCGCGGTAGCGTGTGCCACGTCTCGGCACGGAGGAAAAATGTGCATGTAAAAATATACTATATCAGACGTAGTACCTATGGTTCGACCTCGGGACCCAGCCAGTCGGTTGAAAACACCCCACTAGCCACACAGCTTCATCATGCAAACGTGGCACGGAGGATAGATGTGGTTAGCTCCGTCTCGACCAGCCACAACGTCTCTTGTTCTAGGCGATTCTTCTATTCTCCAAGATTTTTTTAGTTGTAATAACACCACGGCAAGCTAGCGCCGCTCTTCGTGTGTGCCCATGCAAAGGTTAGACGATAGAGAGAAGAGAGATTGAGATCGCAGACCTGGGACCCACCAGTAAGTGAGACAACGGTCATGCACGTGTTGACGAGGCACTCCCTCTACTCTACTCAACGAAAGTATTGTATAAATAAAATCAAGTTATGAGACAAAGCCAACAACTGTTCGTTTTTTCAGGCTATCGACTTACGCTTTGTAGTCCAGGTTGCCAGTTCGAATCTCGTCTTTTAGATTTATTAGTTTTAGGTCCAAATTTGATTAATGACAAGTGGGAGCCCCGTGTGTTGTTCCGATATTTCAGTGTAGGATGGTTTTTTTGAACAAACACTTTGCGCGGTTAGACAAGTAACGGCACGAGTTACACGTATTTTGCAAGTTTACGAACAAAAATGACAGCAGCATAGAATATCACATCCACCCAGCAGCTTAGATACTATGGTGATACGAGTTTTTACACCGTTGGAAGTGAGATCCAATGGCTCGGGAGTAGTCTTTGTAATTATGCGCAATTTCCAAACTCTCCAAAGGTTTTTTTGCAAATAAAACATTCAGGCCTCGTGTGTGCCGCTGCATCTCCGATCCAACGGCTCCCCGGTGCTCATATTAGGTGCTCCTCGTAGCTTAATTACCCGCTACGGTGATATGAGCATCTAGGTCGTATGATCAGTGATTAGATGGCACATGCGTAGTACTTGTACTTTCTGCGCATTTCCAAACTCTATCAGCCGTATATTGCAAAAACATTCAAACCTCCTATTGTGGGCTGTTATATCTCAGTGAACTCGTATCACCATAGAATCTACGGTGTGGGAGCACCTCATACTCTCCCATGCGAAAACATAAGGTGCTATCGCAGCTTGGATGCTACGGTGATATGAGCTTGGAGGTCGTTTGATCTAAGATCCAGTGGCATGGGAGTAGTCTTTGTGCTTGTAAGCAGTGGCCGAACTCTTTTGGGGCTTTTCTGCAAAAAACCATTCGAACCACCGAGGAGGTGTTGGGTCACAAATCCAACGCCTCCGAAGAGCTTGTATCACCAAAGCATCTAAGGTGTGGTAGCACATGATATTCTTACATACAGGAGAATATGATGTCCTCCTTCATCTTAGATGCTACGGTGATACGAGCTTCGAGGTCGTTGGATATGGGATCAAAGGGCATCTAAGTAGTTTTTGTACAAATTGTGTGCAATTCTCAAACTCATCAAGGTTTCCTGCAGAAATATTAAGACACATCATGTGAGCTGCCATATCTCAGATCTACAAGCTCCAAGCAACTCCTATTGGCATATAGCATCTAAGGTATGTGGGCACATGATATTCTCCCGGGGAGGAGGGGTGGGGGTGCACAACCAATCGGTGGCTGGGAGGGTGGGGACAAATATAATCTAAACAACCCTAAACAGAGCTCCACAATTTTATCTAAGGTCGAGGGGTTGACCCCCGACAATCATAGCTCCGCCTAAACAGAACATTTGCATGTACTTTAGTAATAGACTTAATATTCATGTTTCAATTTCATGTTCATTTTAAATATTGAACTGAGGACCATGGATGTCTTACATTTTACTCCCTTCGTTCCTAAATATTATTCTTTTTAGAGGCTTCAAATGGACTGGCACATACGGATGTATATAGACATATTTTAGAGTCTAGATTCACTCATTTTTCTCCGTATGTAGTCACTTGTTGAACTCCCTAAAAGACTAATATTTAGGAATAGAAGGAGTATTTTTGAATTCTGTCATACATGCATGGTTTGGAAAAATAGATGCACTATACTTATTGGATTGTTGTTGTGTTCGTGCGTGTGTGTCTTTGTGTGTGTGTGTGTGTGGTCATATGCTTGATACATACAAAGTTTTCTCACCTCCATATTATTCATCTTTTAAAATTGAATTTGCATTGGAAAACTTACTAGGGATACCATGAAATGTGAAATCCACATTGAGATCACTATATCACAAACTCACTCTAATTCAACAACTCGTCATAAATCAATTACCACGTTGAGATTAGTATTTGCAAGGAAAATACGGGTATTGTGATACACATAGATTCGTTCGGCAATTTAAAAGGTTCCTTTCGTATTCTCGAATGGTAGGACCCAATGGCGTACCAGCCAGACCTTGGCTCGTGTTGATCCTAAAATAATCGGGCTCGTGTCCTTCGGTGGTGTGCGTGGTACACACATTAGGCAACCCCATTACCCCAACCAGTCGAGCCTCAGTGTTTCAAGTCGAAATATCTGGCGGCCAGAATTCCATCCCTAGGAAATTCCCCTCATGTCCCCGGTCCATAATGACTACCGATGAACAACAGAGGGATGCTTTAGTAACTAGACAACGTTACCTACCGTGTCGAGCACGGTTCAATTCCCTCGGTCGCCGCTCGTCAAGGTCACCCATCAACTGCATTGCCTAGTACTACTACTACTACTACTACACCAGGATGAGCACATAATTGAGCCCGTTTGTTCGTGCCTAGTACTTGAGTTAATATATCAGGCAATGCACTGGTACAGAGGGATTATCCTTTTACTCTGCATATATAACTTGTCTGAAGTCTAACTAAGCAAAATGTTTGACCAAATCCTTTCTTAAGAAATACAACAGGACATATGTACGGCTTGAAAATTTATTGCAGGATGTAGGTTATGATATTGTTTTGAATCCTGGATCTTAAATTTCAGAAAATCCAGAAGTGAGCATAAATTCTTGAAACTAAGCATGGTCGCGTGATATGGCACAAATATTACTTCGTAAGTTTTTTCTTCAATTTGAGACAGGCTGCTTATGACAAGTTGCACAAATGAAGAGCCTAGGTATTTTGGAAGAAAGACCTGTCACGTTAAGGCGAACGCTTTCACTATTGAAACCGTGGGCGTTTACGTGCCGCCACGAGTCCCCGCTTCTCATCGGCAATCGGCAAGTGCCGTCCGAGCAAGCGTGTGAGTCGACAGGAGGCATGCGAGCAGACCGCTGCGCCGGCTATCAGGGAGGCGTGCGAGCAGACCACTGTGCAGGCTCACTAGGAGGCGAGCCCTTTGACCAGGCTCCGCCGCCCACCATCGTCCCAACTGCTCCCACTTTTAATGTCGCTGGTGCCACAGTTTAAAATCAACCCCGCACTACCCGGTATCGATACAATCCTCTCTCTTCCTCTCCGATTCTCCTGTCGTCTACCTCCAACTAGCCCGACCTAAACGTACGCCATGCCGCATCACAATGGTCTGCCCTTAGTGTTCCAGTTTCCTGAGGAAGACACCCAGCTGGAGTCTCAAGAACATAAGGCGCTTTGGGACGAGCTTGAACTGGCCTTGCGGGAAGACGCCGCGCCTGTCCCCACTCCCGTTCTGGCTCCCGTCGCCCCAACTGCGCCAGCGCCCATCCCCGTGGCATTGATGGGCTGGGAGCCGCACATTGTCGCCGAGCTTGATCCCACGGGGTTCCACGAGGTGCCCACCGACTTTCACGCGCCCGTGCACCTGCCAGCGCCTGCGCCTACGCGTGCACTGACGCGCATGCCCGTGCCGGTGCCCGTGCACCTGCCAGCGCATGCGCCTGCGCGTGCACTGACGTGCGCACCCGTGTCGGTGCCCGTGCACACGAATGTCTCCGCCGCGCCGTTGACAGCGCCTGTCCCCGCGTGGGTGCCAGTGCCCCCCTCAGCGGCATGGATGGCCGCTGTCGACCGCTTCCTTTCACCAATGGCAGTCGCCTCCTCCCGCCAGTCGACTCGTTCCGAAGTCCAGAACATTTTGGCCTTCCTTGAAGCTAGGCCAACGTCCAGGAGTACGCCAACAATGGCGCAAGACGCCGCCGTCGCCGTCGGTCAGTGGCCCGATGATACACAGAGCAGGGCAGAGGAGCCGCTTCCCACCGCGAGACGCCCCCGCCGCCGCCGCGTAATCTAAATTTGCCATGAAAAACGTTCGGATTGCCATGCTTAAAATCCGAACGTTTATCATTTCCGTTTATTTTATATCGATCGTCGTATAATTTAAAGTCGGAGTCAGACTGAACGGAATGTATGGTTTGATCGATTGAATGTTCTGCTAGAGCCGTAACAAATTAAATATAAAACGTCATCATGCCACATGTATTCCTTGTCATCCAACGACCTAGACTGCTTCAATGTCGAGCGCTCAACACGTTTACCATGCAGTTAATTTCATGCCAAAAATAGTGCTAATCACATGACAACACACAAATAATATCCTAGTAGTTAATATCCGCATGCACTTAATATACTTCCAAATGAACATGCATTGCACGTACACACTGACTAGTGCTGCTAGTACGTGAAACTGGTGCCGTGACTTGTGAACACGTCCAGATATGGTCAACGGCAACATCGCCCGCGCATTCTTCCTGTTTGCCCGTGCGTCTAAACGCAGAAGGGGAGGAGAGAGAGAGCACACATGGAACCCACCAGTAAGTGAAGGCTAATAGTACTAAAAATAATATTACATGTTATCCATTAATTAGGTTGTGGTAATATAAAACATTATGTGAACAAAGGGGGTACAACAAACATTGCTATTCTACGTATGTTGCCTACTCTTGACGTGCGGCTTGAAGGCCCGGTCGCATGTTCGATTCTCGTCCTTTATTTTTAATTTGTATATGGGTCCAAATTTGTTTCATGGCATGTGGGCCCCTCGGTGTGTAGTTTGTACCACTTTAATTTGTGGGTCGAAATTTGTTCCATTCCAAGTGGACTATCGGTGTGTAGTTTTGTAGCTTATTTATAATAATTAAAGAGAACAACATAGTTTTTTCAATAATACCATGGTGCGACGTTGAAGGCGAGAAAGGACATGCGAGAGAGCGATGACCGAGCCAGAGGGAAATCAACTAGGGCAGTTGCGTGGGTTGCAACCGTGCTTGGAGTAGTTGTGGGCCGAATGCTACGAAAATATAATCTAAACCGACCGGAATAAATGCCTACACAAATTAATCCAAGGTTGGAGTGCCCCTCGCAATGTAAATAGCTCCGGCTTTGCGAGGGATGGAGAGGTAGTAGCTTCAACGCGTGGAAGATACGGTGTGAGAAAGCGAGGTCAATCGAGAGACATATAGATAGAGAGACAAAGTGAGTGTGGTCCAAAATTCATTGAACAAATATATATGCTCTAGAGAGATATTGTCTGATTGAGCTTTTTGGCAAGGGTGAGGGCTGTAAGATAAAGCTTGAGAGATGATCCAGTCACAGACGTGTAGATATATTTTGTGCGTGGGAGGAAGCAAGGTCAACCGATCACATAGGGTCGCCGTGCGATCGAAAGAGTGAGACGGGTTGGAGAGAGTGACCTAGATAGACGATGTGCGTGAGAGAGTATACAATGTGAATAGGTCGAATTGGGCTCAAACATGGTGATATATCGTTTTTGTCCGAGAAAGAGCGAGGTCAATCGAGACATACAGAGAGAGAGAGAGAGAGAGAGAGAGAGATTGAGTGAGCATGGCCCACCATGAGGTCGAAAGAGTGGTGGCGGCTTGGATGGACTGACCTAGATAGACAATCTGCGTGAGAGAGTATAGAGTGTGTCGATCGAGGCCCGAACAGGGAGATATATCATTTGTGTGTGAAAGAAAACGAGGTTAAACGAGACTCAGATAAAGAGAGCGAGATTGAGCGAGTGTGGCCCGCCGTGCGGAAGAAAGAGTGAGACAGTCTCGAGGGAGTGACCTAGATATACAACGTGCGTGCGTGCGCATGCACGAGAGGTTGGGGGCTAGATAGGCAATGCATGTATTTAGCGCGAGAGGGTGAGAGGGAGAGGGGGGAGAGAGAGAGAGCTCGGCATGGGGTGCAATGGCGGGTGTGTGAGGTAAATACATTTGGTAACAGAGTGGAAAAAGGGGTTGTGTAGTTGAGAGACTTAGAGATCGAAACATGGAGAGAAAGAATGAACGTGTGTTGGAAACCGATAGCTTCCTAAGGTGGTTAGGAGAGGAAGATTGACCGATACAGGAAGTATGTAGCGTTTGTGCGGGGGGGGGGCTAAAAACAACATTTGAATGTACATAGTACGAGACTTAATATCGATGTTTCAATTCGGTGTACATTGTAAGATTTGAACCGAGGACCAGGCATACGGGTAATTATTTCGAATTCGTGCCATACTAAGTTTCGAAAAGTTGACATTGACTCAGTTTGTTGTGCTATTTTGTAGGTCATATGTTTGAATCCATCAAAAGTTTTCTCACTACCATGGTGTTCATCATATACATATGAATTTGTATTAAAAAGTAGCATGGATATAGTGAAATGCGAAATCCACGTTAGAATTGGAGATCGCTACGTGACACACACTCTAATTCAAATAACTAACTACGTGACACACACTCTAATTCAAATAACTAATTGTGTGAGACACACTCTAATCCACGTTAACGTGGGTACCGTTTTGATTTTTTTCAAATAACTCCTCATTAACTAATTTATAGTACTCCCTCTGTTCACTTTTATAAGACCTCGAAGACATTTCAGACAATGTGCAAAATAGTTCATTTTAAGTTGTCTGAAACGACTTACAAAAGTGAACGGATGGAGTATCTCGTTTCAAATGACTCATTATTGCAAGGAAAACACGGGCATGGTAATACATACAGATTCATTTGCAAATGAAAGAAGATTCGTTTGCATTCTCAAATGTAGGCGCACCAGGCAAACCAGGGTTGTGTCAGGGTGGGCGCTGCTTCGGTGCCTTAAAGGCAACTGCCTTTGGGTCACTGACATGTGGGCCAGCCACCTGTTGGGCCCATATGTCATGGACACAAAGGCAGGCGCCTTAAGGCACCGAAGCATAGTCCTGTCGGGGTGGTCGCGTGTGTCAGACGGATGCGTAGCACCCAGCCACCCACCCCCTCCCCCCCAAAAAAGGACGACGACAATAAGTCTGCGCTTCCACATTTGGGATTGAAATATCTGGCGGCCCCAATTCCAGCCCTGCAAAATCTCTCTTCTCCACCGTCCCCTTCCGTGCCCAGATTGCTCAATCCCTAATTCGCCGCCAAACCTCGAATCGCCCCTCGTCTCGTCTCTTTCCCCACTGTTTCCCACCTCTGTGCCGGACGATGACGACGAAGACGACGGTCCCGCTTCACCACCGCACCGGAGCTACCTCATCTACGCCCTCGTCTACCGCACCGAGTGGTCCACCGACAACATCGACCGCCACAACCGACGTGCCTCATAGACACCGAGTTCCACCGCATCAGGTGCGCTTCACCAACGTCGTCTCCCAGCTCACCGGGGCTACTTCACCGAGCACATCATCGCACCTCCGCCCCCCGAGGCCGTTGGGGCTTCACCAACGGTCTCGTCCACCGCATCATAGCGCTCCGCTGTCACTCAAGATCTGCATCCGTGCGCGGCCAGCCAACGCCAGTGCATCACCCTCAACGGATCTGAAGTGACCCGCACTCTAGCTAGGCGAGCATGCCCAAACGCCGACCCGAACTAGGTATCCACACATCACTCCCTTGTGCACTGTTCTGATGATGTTTGGATATCCTTTCCCTGCTCTCTTAGCTTACACGCCTATGCAACTCTGACCTTAACTCTTATTTCTTCTGGAGATATCATCTGAAACAAGCAAATCCATATTTTAGCGAAGCATGACAGCGCTACGGGATCTGGTACACATCCTGCACACCCGTATAACCTTGTAAGTATCTGTCCTCCCGTACAACATCAAGGTCAATTCCTCTTATTTGATCAACCATTCGCCGTGTCAAAAATGCAGAGGAGGATGCAAGGAGCACAAGGCCTGCACATCCAAGCAAGTGGTAACATGGACATGTACATGGAACATCCCAAGCGCAAGCAGAGCTGCAGTGAGCCTGTACAACGAGCTAGTGTAAGTCCCTGCATTTCACTTAACTCGTACTGGCATTCGTGTATGATTTGTGTGCAGTGGCTGATCCACGAATTCAAGTTACCAGGGGCGAACATTTAACTTAAAAAATAAGAAGGCACTTGCACTCCAGAAATCAACATAACTTGAGAAATGTGAAGCTACATGCACTTTGAAAACCAGCTAATGATCCAAAGTAGTTCAGATTATAAACACTAAATGATGCAAGCACCAAAAAACACAAAATGCAACATGGTGTACAAGGACTACAAACATGGTCTGTACCTGCTTGAATTATTCGTTCTCTGGCTGAAAATATCGAAGTGTAATTGCACATATAACCAGTGCGCAAACTGCATATCAATATATCTATCCTGCACAAGTATGCCAATAGTTTCAAACAACAGATTAGAAAAGTATTTATGCTATGTTGTCATGATACGGGGACTTTCTGGTAGATGGCCTCGACGTTTCCTCAAGCTATGAAAATGCACTATAATTTGCTTGTCATCAATGCCTGCAAATCTCTGTCTCTCTCAACATAGTAGATCATCATTAGACACTAAATCCTTCAATGAGCTTGCAAAATGCTTGCATTAGATCCCTCATTAGACACTATATGTTCATCACCAGGAGCATGTAAAATGTTTGCATCAAATCCTTCATTAGCAGTCTGTTCATTAGACACTTCAGGCTCAAGAACAACATGAGCTTGTATGTTTGCACCGGAAACTTGATTAGATACATCAGATTCAGTCAGTTCAGTATTGATTGGGGGAGTTATAAAATAAGTAGAAATTGGTTTCATTTTCTCATAGATTCCCTACATACAAGCAGTTTTACAACACCGTCAGGTTTAACTATTGGCCAGAAATTGAAGAGTTGAATTAGATATAATCAGGGATGTGATGTACCTGCTCGTTGCGCATGCTACTCTTGCAATTAGCGACTGTCCGTTTGCGCAAGCTCGATGCCATGCCCGTGCTGCCGCCGCTGCCTCCCACGCAGGCTACACCCAGGGTTGGATCTTCATCTTCTTGTCCTTCCGTTCGCTTGAAGCCCGGCGACCGCCCTCCAACGAGGGCGCGAGGAAGTGCTGTGTCGGTCTGTCCAGCGGCGGCTAGGTTAGGAGCGAACCAGACTGGAGGCTGGAGCGAATGAATT
Source organism: Triticum aestivum (assembly GCF_018294505.1). Lineage (NCBI taxonomy): Eukaryota > Viridiplantae > Streptophyta > Magnoliopsida > Poales > Poaceae > Triticum > Triticum aestivum. Next base: position 614,163,890 of record NC_057797.1, read on the forward strand.
GGGATTTTTCCTGCTGTCGATCGATATGGGAGGCGCTCGTTTGGGCCGCGAGCCTGCTATAGGGCCTGCCTTGCACTTATGTTATTGGCCCATCCAAATTGAAACATTTTTCTTCATTTTTTACATTGCCTGCTCGTGCGTTGGGACGAACAAAACTAGCATGGGCCAACCTGGACGACTCAAACTAGGTGCACACTTTCCAGCCACCTGAGGCGGCCGCCCATACCAGCCCCTATGGTGGCGTCGCCCCTTTTTGCGTGTATGATTGGATAGTGAAAAATATTCCAGTGGCGCTTTTGATTTACCCACAGAATGGTTGAATTGCTTGTTTCTATGAACTGAGTTCGCCAATAATGTGAAGGATGCCAGTCTTTTCATCCTATTGTAGATTGCTTAGATCTCGATATGCCAAAAGTAATCGCATGAAATATACAGTAAAAGCCAGTGTGATGTGTTTGGCTACAACTAGTCTGACTACACGTCCTCATATAACATATCAAGGACGCACCATCTTACCAGATTAACCATTCGACTTACCCATGCAGTGTGGGAAGAAAGAAGTATTGGGACTGCGTATCCAAGCAATTGATGCCATGGACTCCTTCGTACAACCTTGTAAGCGAAAAAGAAGTTGCAGTGTGCCTGTACAAAGAACTAGCGTAAGTTCAGTTACCTGCTTCTCGGAATTTTAGTTAGCCACTTATTGCAAAATTGTTCAATTATGTTGCTTGGCTTAATTTAGTTTGCTACTGATTACATAATGGCACAGCCTGTTAATCATATTGTAGACTGCGCCTATCTATGTGTTTGATACTTACTGTTAAGAATTACCTGTTTGCCTTAACTTAAATATCTACTTGTTTGTTTAACTGCTTTGCTGCTGCAACAACGGGTTACAATGATGTTAATAACTACTTTTCAGCATCCAATTGAAACTCTTTAATTCCTTGTTTGTTTAACTGGTTTGCTGTTATAACTCCCAGTTGAGATGTTTTGCTAACTTCAACTTTTCTGAATCCAATCGGAACTTTAATGGCAAAACAGGTTAGCCCAAGATCAAAGAGCGAGGTCCCCATGGACGTTGCATCATCCCACAGCAGTGGCACCGACCCAATCGTGCATTATGAATTGCCAACTGCTGATGCTCTAGAGGCTAAACTAGTGGTAGAAAGAGATTCTGCTTCTGCACTTAGAGATGAAGTTGACATGTTGAGGACGCAAACAGCACAATCACAAGCAGTACTCAAGACAACCATTAAATAGTTTGTGGATTTCAAAACGAAGCAAGCTGAGACTGACCAGATTGTTAAGGTCCTGAAGGAAAAAAGGAAATTAAATTCCTACTTGGTAAATCATAGGTGAAATGTTCTTTCCACAGTTGAATAATCTTTGTATTGTCTATTCATGTAATCAATCAAACCATTTGTTTTAGAGATCTTGTAATAATTGTTTTTTTTTTGTTTGTAATTTTATTTGAGCACAAGTCTGTATTAATTGATAAGACTCGGAGACATTTCATTTGGATTGCTGTGCCAGACCTACAAATATGCCAATCAGGCTGAATGTGCATTCAACAATAGTAGTATAGATGGACCATAAGTGGCACGCATCGGAAAGGGCCAAGATGCTGGCTAAAAAAAGGATGCTGTTGTAGCCAAAAAAAGTACAACGGCCTGGCTTATGTATGTTAGTTGATATTATTGATCCATACACTCTATAAGTGTTTATATGTCTGTTAGTTCCGTACATTCTTGGTTGATTGACTCGGTATTTGAATCTTGATACATCGCTTGTGTACATATCTAAATGGGAGTACACATTATGCTACGTGTGACATTTGAGTTGGACATGAAGTGTTCCAAATATTCGAATTCACCTTAAACTGGATTCTAGTTTCTGAATTTGAGTATCGGCATTTGTAAACCATATTCATATATGACAGTGGAATACATCTTTGTCGTCCTTTTGAAGATATATAAAAACACATAGAATGATTTATAAAGATTCATATAGGAATACAAAATGGATTCGAATTTAGTTGCCAGGGTAAACGTGGATGCTTATTGTCCCAAAATTCGAAAGAAACAGCAAAATGTCCACTCCCACATCGGCTGCCCGAAGCCAAGTGTTTGGGAGATGGAAATTACTGTCTACCCATTACACGGACAATCCATCGGCCCGATTTCCACTGCTCTAAATAGGGGTAGGTTAGTAACTTCAATTAGATGTGACACGACCGCCTCTGAGCCCATTCCGACACGGTGGGCGTCAAACATGGGCGGCAAAACTCATTTGATTCAAGCTTGTCTGAAAGACCTCTGTTTCTCCCTCCATTCCCCATTCATACACGGTGGGCGGCAAAACAAACTCTCCTTGCCCGAAATAGATGTAGGCTAATATTTTAAATAGGGGCAGATGTGTAACTTCCATCAGACGTGACACAACCGCCCTACCTGTCAGCCCCGTTCATACACCATGGGTGCCAACCGTGGGTGGCAAAACACCCTCTCCTCGCCCGAAATAGTTACCGGCAAATATTTGGGAGATGTGAGATTACCGTCCTATCCCCAACCGACGAGACGTCCAAATTTGAAACGGGGGATAAGTTCGTAACTTTCCCATATTTCACACAGGCGCGTCCCAAAAACATGGTTCCCCGTACCTCTCCCTCCATTTTCCCATTCATACACCGTCCACGCTAGAACACCCCATTCCCACATCAGCCTTCGTCCGCCACCCCATCCATCGCCGCCGTCCTCCACCACATCCATCGCCACCATCCTCCACCATGCCGGAGCGCCTACCAAGACCACGTCGTCCACTGCTCGAGATGGACGTTTCTCATCCACGACGACGGACCAATAGCCTTGCATCGCGTCCTCTCGCTTCATCAGCGCCATCGTCCTCTTTACCGGGGTCGCTCACATGACCTTCTCTTCCACCGCAATGGGACTTATCCCCTGATGCACCCGTCTACCGTCACAGATCTGCTTCAACACCACCGACAGCCATCGCACCCCCGATGCCTACACGGCACCGCAAGAGAGGCGGTACTTCATATCTCCTCAACTTTTTGATCTCAACCAGAAAATAGATCTTAACTTGGTTACTCTACTTTCTTTTCAGCTCTTAGAATTTAGTTCTTAGTTCGAAGCAAACAATGGATGCTAAATATCATTTCTCCGGTTTGCAGCTTCAAATCTGCCATGGCACAGCCATAATACGGTTTAATTGATCATGCTTAGGGTTTAATTGATCATGTTGGTTCCGTGGTGGTTTCTTTAATAGAAATCAGAGGGGAAACCCTCTTTTGCTAAAAAATATATGCTTAGAGTTTCCCCCTTTTATGATCACTATACGATCAGAATACGTGCTTCATGTCATAATAACACTGCTCCACCCATCAAGCTAAACAAGCTTAGTTGTTCAAATATGAATCTGATATTATTAAAACAGAGTTGTTTAATTGGTCAGCTAAATGTTCCTAAGTTAGTTTCGAAAATGCATGTTCACCGCTCGGGTGTGTATCTCTGTGTGTGGTCTGGTCAGCACGGTTGGGGAGGTGAACTTTGCATAGGTAGGGGTTTATAGGGAGACACTCTCCGAGTTGAAACCGCAATACATTCCATAGATAATCTGACTACTTTTTATGTTTTCATGAATCTCAGATTTTGAACAGCATCATAATGATTATGAGCTTGCGCGCATGAAAAGAATAAAGCAGAACAATGTCATGGCTGTCAAACTTGGCATTAAGGGACTGAAATCAAGTCTGGATGCAATGCAATGCAAACACTCTCCACGTACAGATTCATGCTCAGAATATGATCCTAACAGTGACTCTGAGCTAGAGGGAGACCTAAGTCAATGTAGCTCCCTAGTGGAGGAGTCAGAGGAAGATGCCCTATCTTATTCACCCATCAAGGTACTTGCTCTAACTTTCCTAGGTTACATTGCTCGCACATATCTTGCAATTGATGCTTTGCATTGCTTCTACTTTGTTGCACTGCCATTAGCTTAGTTTACACATCGTGTATGTGAATACGCCCTGCCTATCCATTTTTAGTACATATTCCATCTGTCATCACACCATATTTATCCATTCAAATGTTGTTCTTGTGTATCAGACGTTCAAAAGGAAGAGGGCGATTGCTGATCATGGAGGAGCACAAGCAAAGTATTTGCAAAACGTAGTGGCACCTGATAAATCAAATAGCCCATTAGGTGTAGTTGCAATATCACCTGACCCACAAAATACCCCAACTCTAGCAGACTCTAGCCCTACTACACTAGTCATTTCTGATGCCCCAACTCAGCAGACCCCAACTGCAGCAAACAATATGATTATGCCAGTTGACATAGCACCAGCTGTATGATGCAAAACCCCCATTCCAGCAAAGAGTACACCAAATCTAGTTGTGAAATACCTTTTCAAACCAGAAAGAGCCCCAATTGAGGCAAATAGGACCCCTGTTCCATTTCTTCCCAGTTTAGAAGACGAAGCTTATGTTGTTGTCAGGAACTTTGTGCGCATCTTTCCTTCATGGAAAGATTATACTGCAGACATAGAACAATTTCCAGTCTTCCTCTGCAACTTACGCGTAAGTAATGTACTAATGTTATTCATGGTCATTACTGCATATGTTTCTGCTGACAGAAGACACAAGATTTCATTCTTTTAAATAGGCGAGGCGCAAACTGGATTGTGATGACGAGCAAGGGTTGGTTGCGCTTTTCAAGCACTCGTTGATGAAGTATTGTTCCTACCTGAGGCAAGCGCACTTCGATGGCAAGCCTCTGAACGAAATTTCTGTAAAGTCTCCGGTGCTATATTTATCCGACGGTGACTGGAATAATCTTGTTACACATTGGTCTCGGCTGCAGCGTAAGGTACTGTCTATGATATCACATCACAATTTGAACTACATTTCTGCATTTGCCTTAATGTCTCACTTGTACGAAAACTGTTAGCAGAAGAACATTCATTCTCAAGGGACCACAGAATCTCGCAACTATACTACACACTGCATTGCTCTTGTGAGTACCTCTTGCCCTGTATGACCATACTTACTTTCATAGTTGTTTGATTATGTAGCATCACTGCACATGTTAGCCTCGTAATCATCCATTTGGTGGACATTATAAGATCCGTATGGACTCTTACATAAATTTAGAATCAACCCAATGCTTTTGAAGAGGTTTAGCTCTGCAGTCCTCTTGTAAGGACTGAACGTGGTCTATCACTGTACTTACACTAACAGCTACTCCCTCCGTCCCATAATATAAGAACGTTTTGTACAGTACACCAGTGTTCAAAACACTCTTGTATTATGGGAAGAGGGATTGGTTCATTTTGTAGCATTCTGCATCTTATCTCCCTCGCCCACCATTTACTAAAAAAGATCAGATCTATATTTAATCTTACCAACAAGTAGAATACACAGACAATGCCAGTGCAGAAATGTAGCCCATTGCTCTTGTCAGTACATTTTGTCCTGTAACGCTTGTACTTCCAGGGATTGGTAGTTGATTATGTAGCATCAATTTGCATCTTATCTTCATTATCCTCTATCCCTTCCAGTATTATCATATTTATAATTACTCTCTACAAAATGTAGAGTACAGGCAATGCTTATGAAGAAGATTATGTGCTAAAATTCTTGAATTATCCTTCCCTTGACATGGAGAAGGGCATTATAAAGCCGACGTTAACTGTTAATGTAAGTCAATCCTTCTAAAGCCTTTATCCTCAACTGCTATTTAATTTGCTCATACTCCCTATCATTTACTGCTGTTTAGTTTGCTGTTTCTACCAAAATGCATGTTCATAAGAACCGTAAGTTCTAAGTTTTACTTGTAAAACCAAATTCCTTATTCATACCATGCACATTACTTAATACTCCCTATATGTATGCTTGTTTTTGTGGATCTATTATCCAGTGTGTGGTGAAGCAGCCCACGTTTGCACCTTGTCATCTCCTGTTTTATCTTACTGATGTGGCTGATGATGTGAACAACATGCCATGCACATTATCCAAAATAGATACAATGATTTTCTTTGCCCTTCATCTATGCTTGTTATGTTGACATGGTAATCCAGTAGTGTGGTGAAGCTCCCCGCATTATGAACAATGCCAAATTATGCTATTGATATTTTGAACATACTCTTTATTTTATAATTTGAAATTGGATAGAATTGACAGAACAGTTATCATCTTTGTTTATACACGTGCAAAACCTGTCATCTCTCTGCTTTGTTTCAGGGTGATATGCCTGATGGCATGCACAAGTCTGCTAAAGGCTGTGAGACAAACCCAACATATATTGCAGCAAAGAAGGCAAAACATCTTGAAGATAGCGAGACAACCCCAAAGTCTTGTCTTGATGCAGTGTTGAAGTTACTTGAGACTAACAGTCAGACAAGCTCACAGAATTCGTTGTCTGAATCAGTTCGACTTCTTCAGTCCCTAGTTGTAGCAGAAAGGCATTCTGCAACTCAACTTCGACTTGAAGTCCTATCTCTAAGAAAGATTGCGGAGAACACTAATGAGAACCTCATCGCTAAACAGCTACACCTGGAAACTATGACCGACATGCTAGGCCGGTCTCACAGCCTTGTTCAGCAGCTTGCGCAGCAGTTCCCCCGCAAGGCTAGCCTTTCTTGAACTATCTTGGAAGTGGTCTCGGTTCAGTATTATTTTGTTACGCTGCAATGGTGCCCAGTTTTTGTAATCTGCTTCTTCGTTGCGCTTTATGATCACTGGTGGCGAACTTCGATGCCCAGTGGATGTAATATACCTTAAACCCTTTATTGTATAGTGTAGGTTTATTCTAAGTTACTATGCCGTAATTTCTTTATTGTATAGAGTAGGTTTGTTCTTAATTCATACTAGTTACGCAGCAGCCCGAAATGAGCCCTTGCCCATGATTGTGCGAATCAAATCACGGGCTTTTAACATGCCAAAATTGTCTCGGTCCTTGTTTGGCCCAATCAGATATCGGCTGCGAGCAGGCCGGATGCAAACAGGGCCATAGTTAGGCCCAACTATATGACGGGCTTTTAACATGCCGAAATTAATATATGGCCGAAATGTTAAACGGGCCCTTAATAGGCCAAAACTAATATGAGGCCGAATTACTAAGTGGGCCTTTAACAAGTGGGCCCAAAAGCATAGTGTCCAGTTGATGGGCCGAATTTGATATGGGCCATAACTGAGCCCAAAGCCTCTTAAAGGGCCGGACCTGATCTGGACGGTAATTTGGCCCAAAACATGGTAGGCTTTTAACGGGCCGGATCTCATATGGGCCACTATTAGGCCCGGAGCGTGGCAGGCCATTAATGGACCGGATCAAATATGTGCCGACATTTGGCCCAAAACATGGCAGCCAGTTAATGGGCCGACCTACTAGGGTCCTCAAAATCTTGTGGGCCTACAGCTGGGCCGGCCCATTAATGTCGGTGAAATCTCGTGGGCCTTTAGCTGGGCCGGCCCATTATGACCTGCAAGAATCTTGTGGGCTTTACCTGGGCCGGCCCATTATGGCACACAAAAGTCTTGTGGGCCTTTACCTGGGCCGGCCCATTATGGCCCGCAAAATCTTGTGGGCCTTTAGCTGGGCCGGCCCATTATGGTCCGCAAAATCTCGTGGGCCTTTAGTTGGGCCAGCCCATTATGGTCCACAAAATCTCGTGGGCCTTTAGCCGGGCCGACCCATTATGGTCCGCAAAATCTTGTGGGCCTTCAGTTGGGCCGGCCCATTTAAACTTGATGGGCCGGTCCACGTGTCAACATATCATAGGAGCGTCTCGCCCATTGGATGAGTTGACACGTGTCTCCTCCAGCCAATGATGATTTTACACGTGGAAAATCCCCATTGGTCGCGGCTGTTAATGGGTTATCGGATCCGAAACCCGACCCGATAGCTTAACAGCGTTCCGTACGGTGGATGACACGTGTCGGTCACCCTTGATGAGAGCACTTCTATGACGCGTGATTTATTGTCATGGAAGTGGACACTTTCGTGATGATAATTTTGGTAATGTCATGGAACACTTCTACGATAGCACATGTATGACTATCTTGATTCTGTCATAAATTTGTCATGGACGTACATGCATGACAAAAAAACGACCTACTGTGACAAACACGTATCATCACTGAAGTGTATTTTTTTTGTAGTGATACTTATGATATTCTCAAACTTTTTCAATCTTCACGCAATACATGAGCGTGAGCCATGGATATGGCACTATATATGGAATAGAATGGTGGTTGTGGAGAAGACAAAAAGAGGGAAGATAGTCTCACATCAACTAGGCGTATCAACGGGCAATAGAGATGCCCATCAATAGATATCAATGTGAGTGAGTAGGGATTGCCATGCAACGGATGCACTAGAGCTATAAGAATATGAAAGCTCAACAAAAGAAACTAAGTGGGTGTGCATCCAACTCACTTGCTCACGAAGACCTAGGGCATTTTGAGGAAGCCCATCATTGGAATATACAAGCCAAGTTCTATAATGAAAAATTCCCACTAGTATATGAAAGTGACAACATAGGAGACTCTTTATCATAAAGATCATGGTGCTACTTTGAAGCACAAGTGTGGTAAAAGGATAGTAGCATTGCCCTTTCTCTCTTTTTCTCTCATTTTTTTATTTTTTTATTTTTATTTTTTTGTTTGGGCCTTCTCTTTTTTTTGGCGTCTTTTTTTATTTTTCGTCCGGAGTCTCATCCCGACTTGTGGGGGAATCATAGTCTCCATCATCCTTTCCTCACTGGGACAATGCTCTAATAATGATGATCATCACACTTTTATTTTCTTACAACTCAACAATTACAACTCGATACTTAGAACAAAGTATGACTCTATATGAATGCCTCCGGCGATGTACCGGGATATGCAATGAATCAAGAGTGACATGTATGAAAGAATTATGAACGGTGGCTTTGCCACAAATACGATGTCAACTACATGATCATGCTAGCAATATGACAATGATGGAGCATGTCATAATAAACGGAACGGTGGAAAGTTGCATGGCAATATATCTCGGAATGGCTATGGAAATGCCATGATAGGTAGGTATGGTGGCTGTTTTGAGGAAGGTATATGGTGGGTGTATGATACCAGCGAAAAGTGCACGGTATTAGAGAGGCTAGCAATGGTGGAAGGAAGAAGAGTGCGTATAATCCATGGACTCAACATTAGTCATAAAGAACTCATATACTTATCGCAAAAATCTACAAGTTATCAAAGCAAAGTATTACGCGCATGCTCCTAGGGGGATAGATTGGTAGGAAAAGACCATCGCTCATCCCCGACCGCCACTCATAAGGAAGACAATCAATAAATAAATCATGCTCCGACTTCATCACATAACGGTTCACCATACGTGCATGCTACGGGAATCACAAACTTTAACACAAGTATTTCTCAAATTCACAACTACTCAACTAGCATGACTCTAATATCACCATCTCCATATCTCAAAACAATTATCAAGCATCAAACTTCTCTTTAGTATTCAACACACTCATAAGGAAGTTTTACAAATCTTGAATACCAAGCATATTAAGATTATTAAGCAAATTACCATGCTATTTAAGACTCTCAAAATAATCTAAGTGAAGCATGAGAGATCAATAGTTTCTATAAAACAAATCCACCACCGTGCTCTAAAAGATATAAGTGAAGCACTAGAGCAAACAACAAACTACTCCAAAAGATATGAGTGAAGATCAATGAGTAGTCGAATAATTATGCCACTATGTGAAGACTCTCCCTCATTTAAGAATTTCAGATCTTAGTATTTTATTCAAACAGCAAGCAAAGCTAAATAAAACTACATTGCAAGGATAACACAACTCATGTGAAGAAGCAAAAACTTAGGTTCAACCGATACTAACCGATAGTTGTTGAAGAAGAAAGGTGGGATGCCTACAAGGGCATCCCCAAGCTTAGATGCTTGAGACTTCTTGAAATATTATCTTGGGGTGCCTTGGTAATCACCAAGATTGAGCGTTTGTGTCTCCTTAAATCCTTTTATATATCGGTTTCCTAAATCTCAAAAGCTTCAACCACACCAAACTCAACAAGAACTCATGAGATAAGTTAGTATAAACCAATGCATAACCTTATTATCTTCTACTTTAACAAATCACTAAAATTATTATTCAACATTGCATACTAAATGCCTCTGCATATTTAATACTCCTATCATCAAATAGAACATTAAACAAGCAAACATATGCAAACAATGGAAACATAACAGCAATCTACCAAAACAGTACAGTTTGTAAAGAATGCAAGATTCATCATACTTCCCTAACTCCAAAAATTATGAAATAAAATTCCCACTGTAGTAGATTTATCAGAGCTTAGTATGCAAAAAGTTTCAACATTTTATCACATTCTGACTTTTCTAAGGAATTATTGCAACAGCGGTAAACTTTCTGTTTTCAAACATCAACATGTATACTTGCAAAATAAGCATAGTAGAGGATATCCTTGACATTTTTATTGAAAATAAAGATGCAAAACATTAATCTAAATAACAGAAAGCAAATACTAGCAAAATAAATTGACGCTCCAAGAAAAACACATATCATGTGGTGAATAAAAATATAGCTCCAAGTAAAGTTACCGATGAACGAAGACGAAAGAGGGGATGCCTTGGTCATCCCCAAGCTTAGGCTCTTGCCACTCCTTATTCCATAGTCCATCGAATCTTTACCCAAAACTTGAAAACTTCACAACACAAAACTCAACAAAAAACTCGTAAGCTCCGTTAGTGAAAGAAAACAAAACACCACTTCAAGGTACTGTATTCCAACTTCTCTATGGTTTATAAACTATTTTACTAGCCATAGATTCATCAAAATAAGCAAACAACACAATGAAAACAGAATCTGTCAAAAACAGAACAGTCTGTAGTAATCTGTAACTAACGCATACTTCTGGAACTCCAAAAATTCTACCAAAATAGGAAGACCTAGATAATTTGATTATTGATCTGCTGCAATTGGAATCAGTATTTTATCACGTTCTGGTGATTCTTAACAATTGTTTTCGTGAACAGAAAGTTTCTGGAATTTTCAGCAAGATCAAATAACTATCATCCAAGAAGATCCTATAGGTCTTACTTGGCACAAACACTAATTAAAACATAAAACCACATCTAACCAGAGTCTAGATGATTTATTTATTCCTAAACAGAACCAAAAAGCAAGAAACTAAAATAAAATTGGGTTGCCTCCCAACAAGCGCTATCGTTTAACGCCCCTAGGTAGGCATGATGATTTCAATGATGCTCACAAAAAGATAAGAATTGAAACATAAAGAGAGCATCATGAAGAATATGACTAGCACATTTAAGTCTAACCCACTTCCTATGCATATGGATTTTGTGAGCAAACAACTTATGGGAGCAACAATAAACTAGCATAGGAAGGTAAAACAAGCATAACTTCAAAACTTTAATCACATAGAGAGGAAACTTGCTATTATTGCAAATCCTACAAGCATATGTTCCTCCCTCATAATAATTTTCAGTAGCATCATGAATAAATGTAACAATATAACCATCACATAAAGCATTCTTTTCATGATCTACTAGCATAGAATTTTTATTACTCTCCACGTAAGCAAAATTCTTCTCATTCGGAATAATAGTGGGAGAAAGCTCAACAAAACAACTATCATGTGATTGAAAATTAAGATCAAGATGAAAAGTTTCATGGTTATCATTATTCTTTAAAGCATACGTGTCATCACAATAATCACCATAGATAGGAGGCATGCTTTCATCATAGTAAATTTGCTCATCAAAGCTAGGGGGACAAAAAATATCATCTTCATCAAACATAGCTTCCCCAAGCTTGTGGCTTTGCATATCATTAGCATCATGGATATTCAAGGAATTCATACTAACAACATTGCAATCATGCTCATCATACAAAGATTTAGTGCCAAAGATTTTAATGCATTCTTCTTCTAACACTTTGGCGCAATTTTCCTTTCCATCATACTCACAAAAGAAATTAAAAAGATGAAGCGTATGAGATAAACTCAATTCCATTTTTTGTAGTTTTCTTTTATAAACTAAACTAGTGCTAAAACAAGAAACAAAAAGATTTGATTGCAAGATATGAAGATATACCTTCAAGCACTCACCTCCCCGGCAACGGCGCCAGAAAAGAACTTAGTTGACTGGGTGTGAGTGCCGCTTACCTAGCCTCCCCGGCAACGGCGCCAAAAACTGCTTGATGTCTACTACGCAACCTTCTCCTTGTAGACGTTGTTGGGCCTGCAAGTGCACAGGTTTGTAGGACAGTAGCAAATTTCCCTCAAGTGGATGACCTAAGGTTTATCAATCCGTAGGAGGCGTAGGTTGAAGATGGTCTCTCTCAAGCAACCCTGCAACCAAATAACAAAGAGTCTCTTGTGTCCCCAACACACCCAATACAATGGTAAATTGTATAGGTGCACTAGTTCGGCGAAGAGATGGTGATACAAGTGCAATATGGATAGTAGATATAGGTTTTTGTAATCTGAAAATATAAAAACAGCAAGGTAACTAATGGTAAAAGTGAGCGTAAACGGTATTGCAATGCGTTGAAACAAGGCCTAGGGTTCATACTTTCACTAGTGCAAGTTCTCTCAACAATAATATCATAATTGGATCACATAACTATCCCTCAACATGCAACAAAGAGTCACTCCAAAGTCACTAATAGCGGAGAACAAACGAAGAGATTATGGTAGGGTACGAAACCACCTCAAAGTTATTCTTTCCAATCAATCTATTGGGATATTCCTACAATTGTCACAAACAACCCTAGAGTTCGTACTAGAATAACACCTTAAGACACAAATCAACCAAAACCCTAATATCACCTAGATACTCCAATGTCACCTCAAGTATCTGTGGGTATGATTATACGATATGCATCACAAAATCTCAGATTCATCTATTCAACCAACACATAGAAACTCAAAGAGTGCCCTAAAGTTTCTACTGGAGAATCACGACAAAAACGTGTGCCAACCCCTATGCATAGGTTCATGGGTAGAACCCGCAAGTTGATCACCAAAACATACATCAAGTGGCAGTGATATCCCATTGTCACCACAGATACTCATGGCAAGACATACATCAAGTGTTCTGAAATCTATAAAGACTCAATCCGATAAGATAACTTCAAAAGGGAACCTCAATCCATTACAAGAGAGTAGAGGGGGAGAAGAAACATAAGATCCAACTATAATAGCAAAGCTCGCGATACATCAAGATCGTGCCAAGTCAAGAACACAAGAGAGAGAGAGAGAGAGATCAAACACATAGCTACTGGTACATACCCTCACCCCAGAGGGTGAACTACTCCCTCCTCGTCATGGCGAGCACCGGATGATGAAGATGGCCACTGATGAGGGTTCCCCCTCCGACAGGGTGCCGGAACAGGGTCCTGATTGACTTTTCGTGGCTACAGAGGCTTGCGGCGGCGGAACTCCCGATCTAATCTCCGTTCTGGAAGTTTTAGGGTATGTAGGTATATATGGGTGCAGGAAGTACGTCGGTGGAGCTTCGGGGGCCCCACGAGGTAGGGGGCGCGCCCTAGGGGGGTGGGCGCGCCCCCACCCTCGTGAGCACCTCCCTTGGCTCCTGACATGGGGTCCAAGTCCATCCGGTAGCTTTCCTTCCAAAAATAACTTCTCTAGTTGATTTTGTTCCGTTTCGACTTCGTTTGATATTCCTTTTCTTTGAAACACTGAAATAGGCAAAAAACAACAAATCTGGGCTGGGCCTCCGGTTAATAGGTTAGTCCCAAAAGTAATATAAAAGTGGAAAATAAAGCCCAATCACTGGTAGAAAAAGGGCCTATAGTCCCGGTTCGTAAGGGCCTTTAGTCCCGGTTTCGGAACCGGGACTAAAGTGTCGATACTAATACCTCACCCCTTTAGTCCCGGTTCTATCCAGAACCGGGACTAAAGGCCCTCCACATGGGCAGTGCACAAAGCCCAGTCAGGAGACCCTTTGGTCCCGGTTGGTGCCACCAACCGGGACCAAAGGGTCTCCCGACTGGGCTCTGCGCACTACCCACGTGGAGACCCTTTGGTCCCGGTTGGTGGCACCAACCGGGACCAATAGGCATCCACGCGTCAGCACTTCTGTGGCTGGGGTTTTTGTTTTTTTTTTGAAAGTGGGGGGGGGGGGGTGGGGGGTTTTGGGGGGTTAATTTAGGTGTTTCATATATTGTGTTAGCTAGTTATAATTAATAGAGAGAAGTGTCCTCTGTTATGTCCGTGCCTGGTCGACGCTACGTACTATACATACGTATATAGAGAGGACTAGACACGCTAGCTAGCTAGTAAGCAAACGAAGGAAACAGAAGATCGTCATGAACATATATGCATATATACAGAGAGAAGTGATATCGACCACCTCTCCTTCTCCGAGAGATTGGTCGAACAACAAGTTCTCGTATATCTATCTGACACTACCGGCTACATATATACAATAATTATCTCTTACAAATATAATCATACGGACTCAGGGTCCACATAGAATTCTCTGTCTTCAGGGATCACGTGGTCAAGAAAGAATGCCGCCAATTCCTCTTGAATTGCTCGCATGCGAGCTGGTGCTAGGAGTTCATCCCGCTTCCGAAACATCTAATTTGAAGAAGGGGGTTAATACACACACACACACACATATATATATATATATATATATATATATATATGAATGAAACTCAACACAAATGATGGTAATAAAATAAAATTGTGAATGTTGTTATGTACGTACTTCATATTGTTTGTTAGAGTACCCGCCCCGCTCACAGGTCGTGTGGCGGATGGACTCGCAGATGTAGTATCCACAGAAATCATTCCCTTGTTCCTGCCACAACCACTTTATAAGAAATAGAGGTCAATCAAACTGATAAGCAAGAATGCTAAATGGTATTGATGAAACTAGCGCTTGAATCACTAGGAGATGCGCGGAACATGCTACTATAGTACTTACTTTCGGGTGTCTAAATTCCAGCTCCTTCGGCAGTCCCGGAACTGTTTTGGTGAATTTTCTCCAAACCCTGCCGGACAAAGAAAACAATTACTTGATATCAAGAAATGAACAAAGTTGCTGATATGGTGGATAATGATCGATTTAACTTACTTCTTGAGGATTTCAGTCATGTCCGCATATTCCTTGGGATCTTTTCATTTAGAGTCCAAGACGGTTACTACTCCCTGCTCAAGCTTAATCTCTAGGAGAATATAGTGGAAACTGCACACACATGCATAACTCATGAATTACATTACTATAACCTTGACTAATATATAAGGGAAACTGAATACGCACAAGACAGTAACACTCACCTGAAGTTGTAAGGAAAGAGTATTATATCTTTGTTTTGATTTATTACGAACGATCGTAGCAAGCTGGCCTCGGTAGCTGCGGCATGAAGTTTAACTTGAGTTGCATCTATGAGATATGTGTTAATGAACCCAATATCACCGACTTGTCTTTTCTTCAATTCGGCGATCTTCAATCTGCATAATATAGTGAGGATGATTATAAATACATGCAATGAAAGAGCTAAGCTATATATAGAAACTTAATGACAGAAGTAGTACTACTTACAGACAGTAGCAGGCGACCGTTGTTTTATCGAGGACCAATTGATTGAAAAACCGATAGAACTCCTCAAATGGAACATGCAACAGATCAATTCCAATGAGGTCATGCTCCTTTTTAACTTTCACATACAAAGTACTCCTCCCCCAGAGTCTCTGCAGATTTTCAAGTACCAATCATGCAATCTTCGCATCATCGTTGATAGAGATCTTTCATCTTTGACGAGAGGCTTCCCGTACTCGTATCTTTGTATCTGCACCTCCATGGGTTCATAATGTACTTTGTCGGGCAGGTAATCTGCAAGATTGCTATAACCGGGCACCATCCTCGGATCATTATCGACATTGTGGCTAGGCACCTTGAGCGGGGGGCACGATTGCTTCGCTTGTTCGCCGAGCTGGGAAATTTGTTTCCCAGCTCGTCGTTCTTTCAGCCTTTGATCACTGACAGTACTTCCCGACCACTCCGCTTCGGCAAATTCCTTTCCAATAATGCGGTCATAGTTTCCTTTCGGCGGATCAGACTTCGGTGGTTTTGTCAGGGCAGCCAAAGTGCGCTTCACTTTCACCCGATCTACCTTCTCCTCCGGAGGTGGATGTTTCTTTGCTTTCACCCCTTCAAAGAAGTTCCTCACTTCTTCTCGCGCGATCTCGACGTTCTCCTCCAGGGTCCTCTCATATGGTAACTTCTCTGAGTCTTCAGAGAAGGACCGAATCTGTATGTCCTCCCGCCTCTGGTTGTACTGCTAGACACCGACCAAGCAGACGGAGCGGTTGTCTTCTTTACTTGCTTAAGCGGCGGAGGAGAAGGACTACGACGCGCCGGAGCAGCTAGAGCAGCGGCAGGTCTCTTCCGCCCTTGCTGACGAGGCGGAGAAGGAGGAGGCTGGCTGCTCGGGCGCGTCGGCACAGGCGGAGAAGGAGGCGGAGTGCCGCCACGCGCCGGAGAAGGAGCCGACCGAGGGCCCTGATCGTCACTCGCCGGAGGAGGAGGCGGTGGAGGCGGAGTGCCCTGACTCGCCGGAGGAGGAGGAGGCGGTGGCATCCAGTTCGGAAGGTTGATGATCTCCTTCCGCCATAGGCATGGAGTCTTCAGAGCAGACCCCAGCCGAGTCTCCCCTTCACCGATAGGGTGGTCAAGCTGGAGGTCGTCAAATCCCTCCGTTATCTCATCCACCATCACCCTAGCATATCCTTCTAGAATCGGCCGGCAGTGAAAAGTTGCGCCGGGTTCAGTAGGATAAACAGAGCCAACAGCCGCCTTGACCTTCAAATTCATCCATTGCGTCATAAGGTGGCAATTTTGAGACTCTGTTATAGCATCCACGGGATAGCTGGCAGGAGCCGTCAAGGCAGGCTCCAGCTGAAGCAGCTCGGTGGAAGCCACGCTGCTTCTGCGCTGAGATGGCGGGGTAGCTTCGGGGGAGGCTTCGGCAGTACGTTTGCTGCGATTTGCTTCTCATTCCTCTATCGCGTCTACCCTTGCTTGCAGCGCCTGTATTTGGGTCTGCTGCACTTTTTTCCTCCTCTCATGGGATTTGTAACCGCCTGTGTCCGAAAACCCAACCTTCCACGGAATGGAGCCTGGCGTGCCTCGTGTCCGTCCAGGGTGCTCAGGATTCCCGAGGGCCATTGTGAGCTCGTCGTTCTCTCTGTCTGGAAAGAACGTCCCTTCCTGCGCTGCTTCGATATACTGCTTAAGCTTACTGTCTGGTATGTCCATTTGATCGTTCGTCCAAATGCACTTCCCTGTTACAGGGTCCAGTGTTCCGCCAGCCCCGAAGAACCAAGTCCGGCAACAGTCTGGCCAGTTAATTGTCTCTGGTTCGATCCCTTTATGAACCAGATCATTCTCAGTCTTGGACCACTTAGGCCGGGCTACGAGGTAGCCACCTGACCCCGTGCGATGGTGAAGCTTCTTCTTCGCAGGATTTTGCTTGTTTGTCGCCGACATCTTCTTACTCTTTTCTGATGTCTTGTGGGCCACAAATGCGGGCCAGTGATCTCTGATGTTCTCATATCTGCCCTTGAATTCTGGTGTCTCATTATTTTCGACAAACTTATTCAGCTCTTTCTTCCACCTCCTGAATAGTTCTGCCATCCTCTTCAGAGCAAAAGACTTGATTAATTTCTCTTTAACTGGGTTCTCTGGATTATCCTTAGGCAGTAGGGTGAAATTTGACTTCAGCTCAGTCCAAAGATCATTTTTCTGCATATCATTGACATAAGACACCTCAGGGTCTTCTATAGCCGGCTTAAACCATTGCTAGATGCTTATCGGGATCTTGTCCCTAACCAGAACCCCGCACTGAGCAACAAATGCGCTCTTTGTCCGGAGGGGTTCAATAGGTTGGCCGTCGGGCGCGATTGCTATGATCTCAAACTTTTCATCCGAGCTCAACTTTTTCTTCGGGCCTTGTTCTTTACCGAAGTTGTGCTCGATTCGGAGGGCTAGAAAAAAGAACAAAGACTTAATTAATATGTGTACATACCCAAACAATGAATGCATCAATCAGCTAGTCAGCATAGGCTTAACTAATATATATACCTGGCCGGACTCGGTTCGGTCACCGGAGCCATCATCACGGTCTCCTTCTTGCACCGGCATTGGGTCACCGGAGCCGTCCTCATGTTCTTCTTCTTGCACCGGCATTAGGTCACCGTAGCCAGCTTGTTCACCCTCTCCTTCCAGACCATCGATTTCGTTGAGAAACAACGAGATGGAATCACTTCCTTCTGTGATTATGTCCCTCAACAACGCTTCTTTTGTTGCTTCGTCTAGGGCGGTGTCCATAGTTTCTACAAATATTTACAACATGGCAATTATTATTCAAACATGACAGATGGATATATTAGTGCCAAACGTAGAACTAGCTACCTAATCATAGTAAGCTATCAGGAGGGGGTATATATCGACAACAACGACACTACATCTATGTCCCTCGACGACCCTCGTTCCCGATAAAAAAAAGAGGAAGAAGAAAAAGAAGAGGAGAAGCAAGAATAGAGGAGATAGGAAGAAGAAGAAAAATAAGAGGAGAAGAAAGAATAGAGGAGAAGATCTCCTCTATTCTTTCTTCTCCTCTTTTTTTTCTTCTTCCTCTTCTTTTTTTATCCTCTTCTTCCTCTCATGTTCGATAGGATCGCCGAGGGGTCGGGAGGTTGCCTAGTGTCAAGGGATTCAACAAAACCATGTCTTCATCATTAGGCGAAAGTAACATGTGCATGATGGTACGAAGCTCTTCAAAGTTGTTCTGGAACGGAGTCCCAGATAGGATAATTCACTTTTTGGTACAAAGTTCAGCAAGAGCCTTCCGAATATCGCTATTTGGAAGGCCTTTGCTGAATTCGTACCAAAAGGCGGATTATTCTATCCGGGACTCCATTCCAGAACAACTTTGCAGAACTTCGTACCAACATGCCCTGGTTACTTCTGGCTAATGATGAAGGCATGGATTTCTTCAATACTTTGACACTAGGAAACCTCTCTCTACTTCCGGCTAATAAGAATAAGAAGAAGAAGAAGAAGAAGAAGAAAAGAAGAAAAAAAGAGGAGAAGAAGAAAGGAATAGTGGAGAAGAAGAGAAAATAGAATATATTCTATTTTCTCTTCTTCTCCACTATTCCTTTCTTCTTCTCCTCTTCTTTTTCTTCTTTTTTCTTCTTCTTATTTATTTCTCCTCTTCTTTTCGGTAGAGGAAACCCTAAATAGCTAGCAAGTATCATGGGTGTGAGATACATGTGGCCTTCAGTGTCGGACACTACATCCACGTCCCACAAGTGACGTGGGCGTCGAAGCCCGCGCCACTTGTGGGATGTGGGTGTAGTGTCCGACACCGACGGTACATGTATCTCACACCGACGATACTTTCTATTTAGGGTTTCTCCTCTACCGCTCGGCGACCCTCTCGACAACCCTCGTTCCCGATAAAACAAAGAGGAAGAAGAAGAAGAAAAAAAGAAAAGAAGAAAGAATAGAGGAGAAGACTTCCTCTTCTTCCTCTCCTCTTCTTATCCCTCTTCTTCCCCTTCTTCCTCGCCTCTCTCATGAATGTCCGACGTTCTCGACCCCCCCCCCACATGTCGAAGAAAAAAAAGAAGAAAAAAAAGAGGAGAAGAAGAAAGGAATAGTGGAGAAGAAGAGAAAATAGAATATATTCCTTTCTTCTTCTCCTCTTCTTTTTCTTCTTTTTTCTTCTTCTTATTTATTTCTCCTCGCCTTCCTCTCCTCTTCTTCTTCTTATTTAGTTCTCTCGACCCCTCGTCCCTCTCTCGACCCCTCGATGACCCTCGTCCCTGATAACATATTTTTTCTCCCCTCGACACCTCTCGACCTCTCGACCCCTCATCATCATCTATCACCCCCCTCGGTTTCTTTAGCATATATCCATGAACAAAATAGAGGAGAAGATCGAAGAAAAAAAAAGAAGTATTCCTCTTCTTATTTTCCTTTTCCCACTCCTTCCTTTTCTTCTTCTTCTTCTTCCTTCTTCCTCTTTTCTTCCTTTTCCTTATTTTACTTTTTCCTCTACACTAACCTAAAATCGATATCTACTAATTAACAACCTAAATAAAAAAATGAATACATATATGAAAAAACATCATATAAAAAACATTTTTGACATATTTGACATATAAAAACATCATATAAAATTTTGCCATCGCCTTTGTCTTGCATCAGTACCTCACCACAATTTTTTTTTAAAATTCCAAAAATGCCCAAAGCCATCTAGCATTTCATCAAACACCTTCTATATGGACAAAAAAATTCAGAATTTCCAAAAAATTCAGAAAAGTGGAGAGCGCATTGCTGCTGCTCCACTTCTCCTCTCCTCTACTTCTCCTCTCCTCTACTTCTCCTCTCCTCTACTTCTCCTCTCCTCTACTTCTCCTCTACTTCTCCTCTACTTCTCCTCCGTGGCGGCGACCATGGAGCAAGGGCGGAGCAAGGGCGCTCGGGCGCAAGAGTGGCACTCGAGAGGGGGGCTCACTTTGAGGGGGGCAGCGACGGCTGGAGTCCGGCGACGAGGACGGCGGGCTCGGGGCGGCACGCGGTGACGGGGACGGCAGCCTCGGGCCGGGCGGCACGCGGTGACGGCCGGGGACAAGGAGGCGGGCTCGGGGAGGCACGCGACGACGGGGACGAGGGCGGCGGGCTCAGGGATGCCGGCAACGAGGACGACGCGGGCTCACGGAGGGCTCGGCGGCGACGAGGACGAGGAGTAGCCTGGCGGCGTCATCGTCGGAGAGGACGAGGAGATCGATCAAACTGAATCGAGAATTTCACAAGTCCAGCTTATATACCAAAAGCATTGGTCCCGGTTGGTGCTACGACCCGGGACTAATGCACCCTTTAGTCCCGGTTGGTGCC